>NW_028258325.1:29190781-29494765 GCF_053883595.1 Heterocephalus glaber
TTAGAAGCCCTTGGAGCTGGTTTTGGGGAAGAATTTAGAAAAGTTTGGAGATGCCAGCAAATGAAGCTCTAAAATGCTCTAAGTAGAGCTTGATGTGTGATTCTGTTCTGAGTTTAGAAGATAAGAATGCTGATCAGAATATATACAGTACAGACCAGGCTATGTTGAGAAGAGAGACTTCATTGGGAATGGGACTAGAGAACATGTGCATTATACTCTGAAAAAAGAAGTGTCTATATTTTGCCTATGTCCTGAGACTTTATGGTGGCCTAAAATAAAGAGAAGTGGACTAATTAATCTGGTAGAGGAAATTTCAAGGCACCACAATATTCAGGTTGTTATGGGTCTTTAAGTTAACACTACACCTAAGAAAACAAACTGATACTCATAGATATATTGAGCTATGATTTTGTGATCAACTAGAAAACTTAACATCTCATGCATAAGAGCTGGAGTTGTAGCTTGGTGCTTCCCTAGCATACTGGGTTTCACCCCCAGCAGAGCAGAAAAAAGAAGAAAGATCTATCCTATCCCATCCTATCTATCTATCTATCTATCTATCTATCTATCTATCTATCTATCTCAGAACAGAATAGCTGAATGTTGTATTTAAGTAGAACAGGCATTTCAAGTATCTAAGACCATGACACATCTCCCCTGCAAAAACATTTTCCAAATTATTTGATAACCACATGTTCTTATGCAAAACCAGTGACTCCTAACCAGTGGTCCCTAATCTGAAAGTCTGATAATTCATAGAGTAAGTTTGTAAGAATCTAAAATACTGGTTTATTTATCCTTGATTTCAAGATAGTAAAGAGTTAAGGACAAAACATATGGGTCAGATTTGGAGAAATATTGACTCTAATGACTGCTTCTCTACACTCACCTCAGGTCCCCTTGAGGAGTTATATAATGTCTCCATGCCAGTTTTCCATTTGTAAAAGATCTAGTAAGTACTAGTGAACAACTCCTAAGATTAGTAAGAGGAGTAAATGAAATGGTATGTATAAGCAGGCAGAGAGAGGGGGTGGGGGAGGCATAAGCATTCAGCCCAAAATCTGGTACACTGAAACTATAAACTTTTTTATCTTGTATGCGTGATCTGATTAGTGACAAGACATATACAACAGACAGACTTATTATTTCATGGTCTGTACATGTCTCTTTTCTTCTCTTGCTGGAAAAGACTATTTCTTCAGATATACACATTTATCTGAAAACCCCTTGAAAACATGATAAGCCCAAGTCATTTGCCAATAATTGTAGGCTAACATTTTAAAAGTTCATCCAAATTTAAATGTACATATAAGTTTTGTCAAACTGATAATGTATACCTAGAAAATATGTATTTCTTGTAATTTCAAGGAAGTAGAATTATTGATATATTTCATTCATTATATAGGATTCTGTCAAAATTCATTTTAGTAAAATTTAGTTCGAAAACAGTAAAAACCAAACTAGACATAACAGCTGCTTAAAAGCAAACTATTTCTCTCTTTATAAAAATTAATATATGAAGATTTATTTTTAGAACACAATGGGGGGGGGTTCCTTATTTCTCCAGTGATACTCCAAGAAAGTAACATTATTTCTTAGGATAAGAAATAATATCCTTGCATTATATTCCCCATCTATTTCCTTTTTATTTCTTATATGGAAGAGCAAATGGATAGAAGAATTAGAGGTCTAACGACATTCTTAAATAGTTAAATTACTTTCAAGTGGTTAAATTACATAGTTACTACTAGGATGAGACTAACTTAAAAAGTGCCAGAGATTCTCTGTCATGTTATTGATAATGTGGAAAGTAAAAAAAAAAGACTTTTCTATTCTATTTGCATTATTAGACTGAATTACAATAAACCCCAAAGTAAATTTAGTATAATAAGTGATATATTTCTTTTATGTTAAATTAGGGTGTAGTTTTTTGCAAACTCTTAATAAGTACAAACATAATACTTTAGATTGGAGCTTTTAAAATGTTTGTGTATTTTACCTCATGTGATTCTCATGTACTTTTCCAATGTAGGAAATAAAGGTAATATCATTTTACTTATAAATGTGAAAATTATGGTTCACAATGGCTGTTTGACAAGTTTAAAAAGCAGTATCACAGAATTCTTCTATACTGTGACAAAAAACACTAAACAAAGATACTTCCTTGAACAAGAGATTTAGTGCAAAAAGAGATATCACTTGAACTATTTTTCTGTGCTTGAAAACTTTGTAAACATTCTGGCCTAAAACAGTCATTGATTGCATGCTGGGTTTCTAATCTTTTATTTAAGTAGGCTCCATATATTAAATTTTCTCTCTCCTATGGGTAAATGTAATGCTTACCAATCCTTTAAATTTTCTATATAGATTCCTCATGAAACAAGGAAGCTAATAAAACTTGCCAACTGGTTTTCTCACTACAAAATTATACTATCACAAAAAGTCAGTACATTCATAGTCTATAGTGAATATCAAGGACTATCATAAATTTCAAAGAAAATATTTCCACTTTAAGTGGGCTGAGTCTTATCTTTAACTTTTTACACATCTTTGGGATTTAAAAAGATTTGATGGGAAGTGGAATGTGAGTAATTTCAGCTAGACTATGATTTATGGACTCATTTATTTTCCCGAAATTTTCTTTTGTTTTCTTATGTCTATTGACAGTAAAAAGCTTAGCTTTTCCAGGTCTGAACTTATCAGGAGCAGCTGCATTTTTAACTATTCTATTCTAAAGGAAATGTAACTAAAAAACACCATATAAAGCAATCTCAATTTATAAATACACAATGATCTGCATTTGAGTTAGAACTTATATGTTTAAAGTATTTTTTCTTCATTTAGATCAAGAAGATTTGACTGTCATGAATGAAATTCTCTTGGAGTAATTTTAAAGAACTTTAGTGATTAAAGTAAGACCTTAGCAATATAAAAATCACTTATTCTAGAGTAATAAGAAGGCTAAATTTATAGCTTGCTTGTGACAGATGTTGAAATTTAATATAAAAGATAACAATAATAAAAGATGGTTTAGAGTGCTGTGACAAAGTTTAAATAGCAACTTAAATGAAGTTTCCCTATTCTTATCTCAATGTTTCAGCTTTTAATCCATACAGTAGAAATGAAATTTGAAGACTACGATCTTTCTTTTCATTTAATTAACTCATTTCAATAATGGCAATGGCACAAAATGTTTCTGGGAAATACAATGCTGCTTTTGAAAAACAATTGATTTTCAAGTACAGACAAAACTCTTTTACTGTCATATACTTCTATAAATGTAAAGTATCCTATCTAATTACCTGAAATGAATGAGCAGAAATTAAATGTTCAATGATTCTAAAATCTACTCCTAGTTTTTTTATTCATTAATTTTATTTGTACATTTTAGGATGTATAATTGATAAAATCTACTCCTACTTATGTCTACATTTCAAATGGTTCAGATAAAGAGAACTGAAGAAATTAAAACTCCTAAACTAGAGCAAATACTTAGTACATTATAAAACTTGATTTAGAAAGTGATGAAAACATTATGTCAAAGAGAAGCACATGCTTATAATTTATCCTCTAAATTCACAAAAACTGTCACAGAATTAATGAAATGCACATAATACATATATACAGGTATATATACATACATATGGTAAATAAACAGACATAGAGACATATGAATGGGGACACAGAGAGACAGTCAAATTTGTGGCAACTAGGTAACAAATACTAGAGTATGGGACAGTTTGCAAAGGATGTTGTAGTGCAATTTTATGTTTTCCGGATTTTGTAGTTGTTACTGGCAATTGAAACCAGTCCCATGTATATGATAAGCAAGCGTGCTACCACTGAGTTATACTCTGACCCCAAATTTATGTTTTAATAAGTTATCACATTACCTATTTGTTAGAGAAAATATGGTTGTATCCAACTACCTTGTTTTAAAACCGCTGATTTCTACCTAGCCCCTAAAATACAATAAAAAAAACTTAAAAGAGTGGAAACAAAATCTTTAACATTATTCTTTTTCTGTTTTGAAGAACAATTGTTTCTGGGCTAAACCAAATTTTTCTGCTAACAAAATATAGGGGAAGTCACATTTGATTTATTATTTTCCTTTACATCCCAATGTTAAGGGGCGGTGGATATAATGAATGCAGCAGTAATTTTAGAGGAGTGACTGATTTAGGAGACATTTGCCAAGACAGAGACATAGTAGACTAAATGTCTAACTTACCCCCAAATCTATTACAAAGTGTATTCTATATGATGTATTAATAAGCTCTAGGTTCTTCAAGATACAACTACAGGGGGATAATCATAACTTAAGAAATGAATTTTTAAAATAAGACTAAATCTTCTTTAAAAGTCCAATTCTAAATCCAAACAAATGCAGAACCAACCATATAGAATGATTATTTTGGGCTGGGGATTTAGCTTAGTGGTTCTGCTGCCTGCCTCGCAAGCGCAAGGACCTGAGTTCAATCCCCGGTACCAAAAAAAAAAAAAAAAAGAATGATTATTTTGCTTTGACAATCTGAATATAAGTCAAACTGCAACATTCATGAAAATTATACAGGATAGGAAATTATAGTATTTTAAAGGTTATTTTTTCAAAGGTTATTTCTATTCTTGGCCAAAAATATTTACTAGTAGAAAATATTCAATTATACTTATGGTGTTACTCTAAAAGTTTATTCTTTTACTTGCATAGAGATCTAATTTCCTGGTAGGTATTATACTACTAACAGAGAACTGTATATTAGATCAACAACATGAGATGGGGACAATGCAAGGACAGGGACTTGTTTTATAGCTCCTACTGTGTTAGAGTAGTGGAAGAGATAAAAGGGTAACACAAGTTTCCTGACGTTTCACTATAGAGAACGTTTCATGCTAATGTCTGAAAATACCATTTAAGTCTACCACCTTTTTTTCTTGAGCTTCAGCTTTCCAGTTTCTATGCAAGATGTTTTGTCTAGACCTTACAGACCTGATACTTTTCCCCACAGAAGGGCTGACTCATATACCATCAAGATGAAACAATGGAATATATGCAGAATCATTACAACACCCAATCTTCCTCCTTAGTTTGTGGATAGAATCATGTACAGTTTGTTACTGTATGGTTTCTTCTGGCTTTACACAATACAGATTTTACTCACATATGATTGACTTAAAGTGGCTCAAGCTTGATTTTTTTTTCTCAGAGATTAATAGCACTGAATTATATTCTTGCCTTGAGTTACCCCACTCCTCACATACACAAAACCTTCCTATCATACTTTACTATGTTAGTATTTATTATATATTATTATTCACAGAGCCAGCCCACTAAGACTGAAACAACAGCTAATTGGTTATATGGAGGTTTAAATTTCCAAGATTTTTCAATGTGTAGATTTAGACATTTTGTAGAAATATCAGAAAAAGAAAATTACAAGAAAGATAAAACAGGACAGAAAAGTTATTTGCCATAAGAAAAGAAACCATAAAAAATAATAATGTAGGTATCATAATGTTGACACAGCACGGTGCACAAGTTCAAGAGCTTTTCATTTTTTCTTTTTTTGGGGAAGGGGTTGGTGCTGGAAACTGAACCCAAGGCCTTCCCCATGCTAGCACAGTGCTACCACTGAGCTATACCATCAGCCCAGTTTTTCCCCTAACATTTTTCTTTATTCCAATATTAAAATGAAAGAATAATAAACTTTGAGAGCTAGAAGATATTTTAGATATGATCTAAATTGTACCAGTGCCATTTGAACTGAATGCTACCTTGTTGTATAGAGCTATCTTGTGTTTTATAGCACTGTTAGAAGTATCCTTGGACTCTATCCACTAAATATCAGATGCACCCTTTACCACATCACACAACCCAGCGCTAGGACAGTCACAAATGTCTACAGAGATTTTCAAGAGTGTGTAGGCAGCAAAACTATCTCTAGATGAGAACCACTACTCTTTGACATGGATATTTGATACATTCAAATGATTACAATTTTTATTGCAATCTTTAAGAAGGTATCAGAGGAATGTGGTCAAAATCATAGGTGTGAATAGCAAAGAAATTTAAAATAAAATAAATGTCTCTGAAAGGCTATATTTCTACAGCAAAAAGGATAATACCTGTTTTGTTTATTTAGATGACCAGGAGAAAAGAGTATGTTTTGCAAAAATACTTTCAAGAAGGTATAAGACACAAAGGACAGTACCATGAAATCAGAAACTATTAAATTAGCTTGGGTATAATAATTAAGAGCTGAATGAATATGGGCTATTATCTAGACAGCTTGCAATCACAGGAATCAGTTTATTGCATTTTAGAGCTATATAACCCTCCCTACCCTTTCATATTTAAAAAAAAAACATAGAAAATCAACCTGTCCTTAAGGTCAACATTTGGTAACTGTGGGACTCAAACCCAGCTGTGGGAATCAAATACAGGGCCTTACACATGCTAGGCCACCACACCACCATTTCTATGATCCTCTCTTCTCCTCATCTGTAAATTAAAATGACAAGATAATTGATAGGAAAACTTAAATATTTAACTGGCTTTGATGTCTATTCAGTTTGGCTAGTGATATGAGATTAATATATAGTAATGGTTATTAATATTACTTATAAAAGTTGTGGTAAGTGACATAAAAAAATTGAGTCTTTAGTTTTTGAGCCTGGATGATAAATGAAGCTGATTGAAATATTTTTCTAAGCTGTCAGCAGACGACAACACAACAGGAGAATGAAAGCGGCAAAGTAACATTTTCTTATATAGCATACATGTTCAGATTGGTTTATTTGGTTCACTTGTGCTAGCTAACTTCATTAACCTTACAATGTACACTGTTTTCTTCCACTTGGATGGCCAATATTCTTGCCAGAAATGTTTTATTGTGTGTTTTTTCCAATATCATTGCAAATATATTGAGAGTTATAGTAAGCATTCAGTCTCACAGCCTATATAAACTACACTTCTTGAATGGCCAGAAAACTTTCAAATATAAACATAATTCAAAGAGCAGCCTCATCAACAATGTAATGTTTTTCATTTAATCCGGTTTCAAAATTGTAAAACACATTGGCACAAGTGTAAATGTAAGTCTTAAAAATGTATTACCACCAAATAGCCAACTATTATTACAGGGCTACATACAAGGAAAATTTTCTCCTGTTCATATATTTTTCTTCTTTAAAACTGTATGTAATCAGATACTGTAACTAGCTAACATTTGCTGCCTTTGCAAATATAACTTGTGCCATATAATTAACCTTAAGCCACTTGAATTTTCAACCATCACTGAAATGTGAAGCAAGGGCACCTACCCCTGTAATGTTTAATTGTGTCAACAGCTAAGAATCTCTTCACCACAAGATAAGCAGAACCAGGTTCAACTAATGAACTCCACCGAAGCACCTGCTCCAATACATTTTCTGTGTAGTGAAGAGGACGCTCTGCAAATTGAAATTTGTATTTGTTAGTATAAATTTTAAAAATTATCTTGAAAATACATGTATATAGCAATATATGTGATCATATCTTAGGTTACACAGTAATAACATGAGAAGTACACACAAGAAACCCTAATTCCTACAGAATTATTAAGCACATAGTTAAATTTATTGTATTAATCTGTGAACAATATTTTTTGTTATGCAACTATTTTTTCTTAGGTACAGAAGTGCTTTCTATTGGGTAAAATTTCAGGAAAGTACCCTTAGTACAATGAACATGTGTCTTCTTCTATCTTCTTTTTAACGTAGACAATATTCTGGTTTAGAGAGAGCTGATAACTTGCACATGCAATTAAGTAACTTTAAAAAGACAGCAAAACTAATTTTGTCTAACACTAATAAACATGTCTTTTAATTCTGTGTCCCAAAAAGATTAGAATCTTATAATTTTTGATAAATATGAATGAATAATTTATAGGTTTTATTTATAGGTTTTAATTTTCATACTTAATATGAAATTATAAAACATTATAAAGAAAATATGAAAATAATTACAAAATAGTACTATTTAACTATTAGTAGAAGTATCAATCAAGAACATTATGTGGCAATATTATACATTGTTGATATATAATAATAGTCCAATAAGCAAGAAATTAAATGAGTTAAAAAGTTTCCTTTTGATGAATCTTCATCCATATCTTTTTTGTTTTAGACAAATGAATCAGGCATTCACAGCATGGAGTTTTAAAATGTCTTACAATTACAATCAAAGTTTCATAAGGAAGTTTTGTTGGTGATTAAAATATGCCAATCAGTTAATAAAATATAATGACAGAAGTATATGCTGGAAAAAAAAATTCAAACTTTCATGGTGCACTGAAAATAGCATAATTAGCAAGAAGAGAAGCTCTGACATGAAGATGTTGACGCTGCTTTCTCCTAGTCATATATGTCGACTCAACCCTCCTACATATAATGAACATAGGACTTGAACTTCCTGGGGTTATTTTTTGGTACTGGGGGACGAACTCAGGACCCTGCGCTTGCAAGGCAGGTGGTGGAACCACTGAGCTAAATCCCCCGCCCGAACTTTCTGTTTTCAAAGTAATATTGCCAGTGATAAACAAGAATAAGCATGCAAAAGGCATTATACATAACCCATATTGTGACTTATAATAAAAGCACAGATAAAATGGATCAAATATATCACATCCTCCCTAATTCTGCTTTCTCAGGTTATGGCTACATCATTGGAGGAGTTACCAATAATCCCAAGTCCTCAAAAGAAAATATGTTTTCTGCTTCCATGTAATTTACCAGATCTTTGCTTTTTATCCAGTAAAGTGAAATCCAGTTCATTCTGTGTTTATTGGAGCAAGCCTATTTATTATTTATAATGGGAATTTTTAAAAGAGAGGCATTAATCCATTCATCTTAAAATCTGTATCTCTATTTACTATTATATTTCTTTGCATATGGCAGAGTAATGAGTACATAATCGATGCTCGATAAATATTTCAGGTAATAACTACTAAATGAATTTTTTTGAGGCCATAAATTAACAGAAAATATTTGTTATAAGATCACCAGATAAAATGATTTTTTAAACTAGAAAAAAAATTGTGCTTCATCAGTATTATTGCTCTCCTTCATATAGTTTTCCAAAAGCTTGGCCAAATACCATAAATGGAATCAGTCACTGATTAACCTATGAATTTGTTTCTTACCATGAAAATCAGAAGTATCTAAATGTCAAGCTAATTATAGAATAAGCCCTCTCTTTACATTTGGTATATAATTCTTGATAGCACTGCTTAGTAGCTCTGAGACATTACTGATCCCATTAACAGCTGTCATTTCTGGAATAACAACTATATATCATATATTATAAACATTGTATATTTATTTTACATCAGTCATCAGTTTAAACTCTTACAATAACATTCAATATACATACTATTATTTGCATTGATATTTTATAGTCACATAATGGTTAAATCAAGGAATAAAGAGTTGAATCCTAAACTTTTCTGACTTTAAAGTTCCAATTTTTAACTATTATACTTAACAGTAGTGATAGTTTCTCACATGTAACTAAGTTTTGTTTTATTATGTTTTCAAAGATTGAACAAGGTATTGAAAGAAAGAAAGAAAGGAAAAGAAAAGAAAAAAGAGAAAAGAAAAGAAAAGAAAGATCAGTTCATGGTTTGCCTTTCACTTTCCTATCATACTTGAGAAGATGGCAAGGAAATGATGGCAAGATATATTCAACACTCTGCATGTAAGGAAATCAGTGATAGAGCAGTTGCGTTGACCAAGCAGGATTCATGTTCTTAACTGGAACAAAGCATGTAACTTGGAATAAAAACTGACTCTCCTTGGTTACAGGATTTAATTGGTAATGAGACTTCCAAATGTTAGAATATTTACATTAAAGAGGGTCAGTATTACACACTATTACAAGTAGATACTAGGTGACAGAAACAAAGTGTTCTTAATTATGCTAAAATATATTACAGCAGATATGGAGGTTTATCAATAGGCATATAAATTATTTTGGATTTCAAAAAGTATACTGTTCACATCAGTATCATAGCATGAAATACTACAGGAGAAGGAAAACCTTGCAAACCCAAGATACTGAAGAACACAGTTGAAAATGAGATGGAAAGAAAAATATGTATTAGACTGCCAAATGCTACCATTATGAAATGGCATTAATTATCACCTTAAGAAAGAGATAAGAAGCAGAAAAACTGGATTGAGTCAAGCACTGTTGGACTATAAACTTTTACAAAAAAAATTTATCTATAGTCACAACCTGTCAAGATAGATTATATGGTAAGTCATTTGACATTAGGGTATTATGAAAAATAAGTAACTTTTATAATATCAACAGAATAAAAATTGCTAAAAGTTCAGGGTAATCCTTGAGAAGAATAGGTTTCCAAAGACAAGTATGACTTCCTCAAAAGTCAGTATCTTAGTGCCAGACTTTTAAGGGCCGTGTAAGCCTTTCTCTGTCCCATTCACGTGATCAGGGTGGTAGAAGTGCTTCATGTGTCAATGAGGAGTACCACAAGAATCCTTTTTAACAATTAGATCTTTCATATCATAGTAGTTATGAGAAAGGAAAAAGAAAACATTTTGCTATGATACTGCTGAATAGAAAGTAAGTGATTCATAATTCAAACCTCTCAGTGAAATCTATTTATGAGATTCCTCAGGCAGTTGTTTCAAGATGTAAAGGACCTAGAGGGTACAGTGCTATATTGGCAGAGGATATGATCAGTTTCCAGGTGAAGATTAGAACAACAGAATATTCTAGAAGAGCAGCTACTGATGGAGGGAATAGCCTCTCTGCTAAGGTTTGGAATCACTGCGTATTTCCCAAAGGCCAGGTGTTGAAGGATTAGTTTCTAGAGCCTGGCACAACTGGGAGGAGGTAAAACCCTTAGGGGATAGGGACTAGTATGAAAAAGTTAGGTTATTGAGGGCATGCCCTTGAAGGGATACAGAAACCCTGACTTCTGTCTTTGATTCCCAGCCGCCACAGTGAGCAGCTTTACTCTGTCACATGCTCCCCACCATGATGTTATGCCTCCCCACAGGCTCAAAAGCAATGGTGCCAACTGGTAATGGGCTGAAACTTCTGAAACTGTCAACCAAGAGAAACCTTCCCTCCTTCTAAGCTGATTTACCTCAGGTATCTGTCACAGCAATGGAAAGCCAACCAACATACTCTGCTACTGTGGACTGCAGCTTGCCCTAACAACTGGCATGAGTGGGTCAAAGATTCTTGACATCTTTCAAGATGTGCAAAATAAGTGTTTTCTATCCAGCACAAATTTAAAGTGCCCCAACAGGAATTCATTTAAAAGGAAATCCTATATATAAATGTATTGAACATAAAGTCTAACTCAACTTTGTATATTTATATGACTGTAATATAAAATCAAGGTATGAAAAATATTTTCCATGCTTGAAGCCTAAACTTAATGTTCCATGAATCTGTCATATAGAGATTGTCCTTTGTTTTAGTGAGAACTTTTCTAAGAATTGTTCTCCATTTCACCAATGATGATAATGCTGCTTATATTACAGGCCACAAAATTAACATGTTATTCTGAACTTGTGACTATAGTGATTCCATTTATAGGCGAAAGAATCTATTATCATCATTTGTGACTACATATGCATATTATATAATCATAAACACATGCTTTAATGCATGTTTCCCTTAACTATTCTGATAATATCTGGGGTATTATACTAAATTTTAAAACAAGTATAATAGGCTATCTGAAAAAGGTAAAGTGAATAGTATGGAATATTTATCACATAAATAGGGCACTGAATATGACAGGGTAGAGAAATACTGTTTTATCCATTTATTAATTTTTGATCATTTCATTACTTGGAGTATTTATTTTTATATTAGGAACTCGCCAATTTTCCACTGACATTCTTTCTACCAACTATAATCTTGTGATTAGTATTATGCCTTTCATTTAATCTTCTTTTTTATTTCACTGTATCTCCCCTGCACGTTACTAGAAATAAAGCTTTTAACAGTTGGGAAGGTCAGTGATGTGCAGGTTCCATCTACTTTAGTCAACCAACATAATCACAGGCCCTTTTCTTGGGTCTCTACAATTGTTCCACTAGAAGCAGTAAAAACATCCTAGTTTTCTCTCTGCCAATTTCTACAGTACAGTTGACCAAACACTAACATTATGCCAAATTTGAATTCTTAACTCCAAATGTATGTTTTTGACATACACAGGATATTTCTTTTATTCAGACATGCACAAATCAAATCAACTTGATGCCTATTTGTATCTTCATTAGGATAACTTTTTCTTTCCTTTTTATTAGAAAGGAATAACAACACAAAATCAACCAAATCTTAGCATTCTGTGGTCTGATTATCACATGCAATTGGATAACGAGTCATTTTCAGGGTAAGAAGCCCCTAATTTTCCGAAAGGAAATTTCAAAAACAATGTTTTCAGGCAGAATGTAATCCTACCAACTGTATGTATTTCCGGTCATCATTCATTCAATTTGTTCCTCTCTGTTAGGAGGACCAATGACCAAAGGCACAAAGCTCCAATATTATGACAAAGGAGTATCCTTTAAACCAGTGATGGTGAATCTTTTAGAGCTTTCAATGACAACAAACACGTGTTATAAGTTTGCCACCAATGCTTTAATCTAATTTAATCCTTGAAAAAATAAGCGTTAGTAGGGAGAAGATGCCTACTGTCTTAGTTACTTTTCTCTTGTTGCTGAGACAAAATACCCAACACCAAAGTTAATGGGGGAAAGGTTTATTTGGCTCACAGTTTGTAGAGGTTTCAGTCCATAATTGGCTGGCTTCAAAGCAGGGTGGCAGAAGAGCATCTCAGAGGAGAACACTAGTTGATGGTGGTCACAAGGTAGCAAAAGGAACAAGAGACCTTAACAGTATCTTTCTGCCTCTTTTATCTTAGACTACTTAGGGTACATAGCACTCACGCCCTTAATCCTAGTGCCCTCAGGCCTAGCACTGCACCATGTGACTTAAAATATGTGACTCAGTATTCTCCAGTGAATCTTCTCAAATAAACAGAAATAGAAGTATGCAGGAAATAATCAACTGCCCAAACTCTAACCACGACTTGGAAATCTAATCTACAAGCAGAGTTATCTTTACATGCACTTTCTCCATTTGGATATATCTGTATAAAGAGCCACAATCCAAGTCACTTAGAACCAGAATAGATACATTCCTTTATTTTCTTTTTCTACCTCAGTTAAGAAGATGTTAATAGGGAATGTTTATATCAGTGCACTATCCTACAGGTTGTGAGAACTATAAAGATATGTTAAGTGTCCTAAAAAAGCAGGGTCAAAGGAAAAGCCAGCTATGTAAACAATTCTATTCTACAAGTTAGATGGTAGGTAGTATTATAAATACAGAAACAAATGATCAAAACTAAATAAGTGCAAACTATGTTCATCTGAATGTCACCTCTGAGCCAGGGACACTTGAGCTGGATTTAAGGATGAACAGATAATGGCAAAATAATGAAAAAAGTTTTATTTGGTAGAACAACATAATCTAATCTATGATTAATACAGATAATTCTGGAAATAATGTCAACAGATATCTTTCACAAATACAATGATGCTGGTAAGCTGGGCCCTTTATGAAACTTAAATAAAAAGAAAAATCAAAAGACTCTACTATGACTGAATCACACAGTCATATCGTAGTATGCTTTATTTAATAGATGTTAACTGTATGGCACCATGCTAGATATTAAAGACAAAAAAGAAAAGAAATAACTGAATCCCTACTTCATTCCAAAAAGCTCCTGTCTAGACAAACATAAATTCAGGTGCCAGACAGTACAAAAAGAGAATGGAGAACAAGCAATGAAACTCTGAATATGGATTTTAAAGGAGATAATCAAGTGGGCCAGACAGAGGAAGAACACAGGTTTACATGAGAAATGATACTCATATGTTAGTCAAGTGCAAAGAATGGAATATATTTTCTATAAAGAAGTTATAAAATAAGGAAAGATGGCAAAGGAAATTGAAGCAAGGGAAATCTCACATTTAAATGGAAAGAAGAAACTAAAAATGAGTCAAAATGACTAGAGAACCGAGAGGAGAATCTAAGCAGGATTAAAAATGGAATGAAAATCATCAAAGGAAAGGGAAAGGTCATTAACAATGCCACAGAAAAGACAGGTAAAGCCTGAGGCAAATCTATTTGGTTTTGACAGTTGGGGTAAGGGGCCAAGGGATTATAGGAGTCATTTGCTAGAGCAGTTCTGTCCATGGGGGTACTGAGCACTGACACGAGGGAACTTGGATCTTGGCAATGTATTCTGAAAAAATATCTAGGCACAAAGTCAGTTTTTCAGACAACTGTCCATAATAATGAGAAATAAAGAATTAAAACATTAAGAAGGACTAGTCAAAAACAAAGCACCCATTCATTCTGATTATATTCTAACACCGACTGCAACACTTCTAATGATGCACAATAGGGTATTTCAACATTGAATTTTAAATTTTACTTTACCTTGCAGGTGGCAAGGTTTTCCTTTTGGCAGTTTGATAGCTACACTTGAAAAGGTCCCAAGACCTTAGTAGATATTAGCTAGACAGATGGTCAAAGTACAGACATTCTTCATCATTTTTTTTTCTTAGAGGCCTTTAAAACCAAATGGTGTTGTCAGAATATTAAACTTATGCAGCACTTGACTATTGGGGTGGTCACGTTGTTTTAAAAGATCTCTTTACCCTTCAATTTCTTTGGAGTGAACAATGACAAAATATTCAATAAAGATGGAAGAAAATAGCTAAAAGAAAAAGCTTCTGCTGGGCTTAACATAAAATTTTTTTAGAATAATAATCTTTATATATACATGCTTTGTTCTTCTTAAATTAGTGGCATATAAGAATGGTAGCAGTGACACTTAGAATATTTTTATAAATCTCACTGCTTGTTCTTATAAACAAAGGCCTTTCATGAGGCAAAAACAGAGCTATCTAATGCTTAACATTTTATTTTTATAGTCAATACAAAATCAATTATTTTGGTGCATAAATTCATAGGAAGATAACCTTGACTGGTGATAACATGTAACATGCACTAAGACAGAAGGGAATTTATAACAAGAGGCTAATCTTTAGGAAAACATAAAATGTTAGTAATGACTTCTCCTCCCAAATAAGAATATTTCTTCAAACTATAAAGAATTTAAGAATTCCTAACATGAAAATCACTTACCTAGCTCTTCATTTTCAATGACTTCAAATGTGGCCCACACATCATCTTTTGTAGGAAGGATATTTTTTATTGCTAATATGTCACTAGTTAATTCTTCTGCTTCCATCACAGGAGATATCTGCAAAAAAGGCAATGTCTTTAAAAACTATGTCAAACACAGAAGCAGCCTTGTGCTATAGCAATGCTACTCTCAATCTATCAATACCCCATTTCCTAGTATGATAAAAACTACCTTCTCTATAATGAAGAAGACAGCATGTTTAGATAATCTCCATTAAATTTAATATGATTTAATGTAAATGCAAAGGGATATTACAGTACAGAGATAATTATGAAGGATTTGCTCACTTAGTGAGAAAGGAAGAGAAGATGTTCTTAGTCACACACAGACTTTTACCAGGCAACAAATCCAATTATCTCCTAGGAGTAAACTTTCCATTTCTATTTCAGTTCTATAATCACGAGTACAGAGTGACTTGCTTTATTCAGACTGGGCCTTAATTATACACAGTTGACTGACTGCTGATATCCTGCCAAGAAGTCCCCGGGTTTTGATAGTCTGTGGTGTGCTCTGCCATGCCAAGTGACAGATGGTGGGATACCAACGTATGTGGGAGCCAGGATTTCAGAGCACAGGCCAGACTCAGCAGTGCCAGCCCAGGGCCCAGCTCCACCAGAGTCCTAAAGCTGGAGGCCACTGCAGAAGCGTACTACTTCTTCCTGGATTTCTGGGTTTTCTGATTAACTTCTTCCTTTTTATTTTATTTTCTTCTAATCTTCAATGCACGCTGGCCAAAACCACTTCTTTAGAATTTAGTAATCATATGAAACAAATTTTAAACATTAGCACATTGTGAACACAACTTAAGTTTACATAGCTCTCTTCTAAAACTTCTTAGTAAAGAAATGTGCTTATTTCCATTTCTACTCTCCCTTGTTATTTTTAAGCCTGTTGGACATATATAATTAACAAAAATATTTTTCACTATAGGTAACACACATGATCTATCTTTTCTACTTCATGAAATTTAGGGTTTAAGGAATATATTAAATATATAATAAAGTATATTTTTGTATTTAGAAAAGCTCAACAAAATATAAGCTTTAAAAAATGTTAGCATTTGGGGAAAGTGGAGAATTCCAAACAACAAGAACAGTGTATGAATCATTTCAATGTTGCTTTTGATCTACATTAATTTAAAATTTTTAAAAGAAGAGCCGTTCTTCAAAAACAGTAATTACTGAGAAGGAAAGCTTGTGAAATAGACAGCGGCGAAGTGCCTTAGCTTGAAGTAGGATGACCGGATGGATCCCAAAAGAAGAAACCCAAAGCCCCTCTTACAGACAACTAGGACTCCACACTTAGGAAATTATTACTCTGTGGCATGTATGGGTCAGTGTAATGATCACCAGGTTGGGAAGATGATGACGCAGGTTTGTATGTGGGCTTAACTTCCTTCAATTCCCAGTTCCCATTCCTCTAAACTAGGATGTTAGCTACTTCATCTACCTCCAGGGGTTGAGGTAATGATCAATTTAAGATTTCTGCAAAGTCTTAAGCATGGAAATGCATGTTACTGGTTATTTTTGAATAGTTTTTTGAATATTTTTAAAGAACATTTGGAGTTGTTCTAGATGAAAATGTAGTCTTATCTATATATATGCAAGATAATGTGAGAACTTTGCTAAACTACAATAATTTGTTATAGCTCTATAAGTTAGATAAAATTAAAATGTGCTACTAAAGAGTGTATGTAAAGACACAGTTAAATCATGTGCTGTGACTGTCTCTTCCAGCATTAGTAACTGACATGTGCTGACTGATCTATCCTAGTTTCTCATGTGCCTTACGATCAAAATCACACATTTAGTATAAGAACTAGCACCTGGACAAGGACTGGCCAGGCAAATGCCTCACAAAGTATTTGATCATAGAGCCAATGCTCATAATATTTCAGCTACAAGTTCTAAGTAAGGTAGCTAGTGCCATATAGTCATAATATATAAACATGAGAAATATCTAAATTAATAATTACAATACATTTAACATAAAGTCTAAAACTATCATATGCTGTTGTCGGGAGCAATCCTACATAATTTTGGGGGGAAATCATTTGTTTAAGCCTAGTTCTCCTGCTTACAGGCCAGCTATGGCATGTAGAAACATTAACTCCATTTTGGCCTCCGGTCACAGCTAAGACCTCAATAGTCCGGTGATGCTGTGTTGTTCTAGGACAAGATTACACCAGCTGAAGACATCCTGCAAGGAACAAAATCTTCATCTGCATAGTTCCTCATTGTTCGAGGACTTGTGCTGCCCCTAGTCATCTGTTACATTTGTTTCTCCAGATATACTGAACTCTCTATCCTAAGTCATTTGTTACATTTGTTTCTCCCAATGCAATGAATAAAGGTGTGACAGGTTCAAGGGCTTTCCTTTTTGCCACCCAGAGCAGCACTGATCAGCCCCAAAGCTCAGCTTCTTCTCAAAGTCTCATTTTTTCTACCTTTTCTGTATAATAATTCACCATGTGCTGTTGTGGCTTGCGGGAGACTAGGACTTACTGCAGAGGTTCTAGTAACGTCCCCTTTCCCTGTTCCCTACATGTGATTAATGTTGGACTTTAATAAGGGTAAGAACCTAAAGTTGAACTTCTCTTACATGGCAGGATGTCTATTATTCAGGCAAGAAAAGTAGCCTTATCAAATAACATGAAATGCCACAGTCACTAAACACAAGGCAAATTAATTACTGAATATAGAAGTATGAGAAGGATCTGTTTCAATTCAGCATGAATGATCAATATTCCCAAGAAAAGGGTTATCCAATATTCAAATAATTTGGAAGAATGATGTTAAAGTACAGGAAACAAAGGTGAGCAATTAATAATAATATCATTATAGTAATAGATATCTGTAAACATTTGCTTAAGAAATAGGTGTTTCACATGTGTAAATTTAATGAATCCTCACATCAATGATATGATGTAAAAACCGTGACTTTTTCTCATGTTATAAATGAGAAGACTGAGGCTGAGACAGTGCTAATAATTTGCCTAATGTTAAGAAGTTAGGAAGGGAAGAACCAAGTATTCGAGTTCATATAATTTTCCAAAAGCTACAGAAAATCCAACCTTTCCAAATGACTGAAACATAAAATTCCTGGAGAATACTGCTATGAAAATACAACCATCAGTCATTCTTTTAACTGCAAAAGTAACGTAAAATATTTTAAAAACTGGAAAGTTCAAAATATGTAAAATGATTCTAATACTTACGATATCCAACACAACTCACCCGAATTATAATACTACAGTCTGGTTCCTTCCTTTCTACATACACTTCAATTAACAAATCTCCAGCCTGGGAAACCTAGAAAAGGCAGATGTGAAGACAGCACATATATATCACTAAAAATATATACAGCACTTAATGGAATTTTAAAATTCTCATATTTCTTAATATTCCACAACACTGAAATTAGCTCTATTCCCTTGTTCACAAGCATGATGTATTTATTTCAACATAAAAGTTAATGACAAGGAGCCAGGACACAAATGTCACAACCTCAAAGTGACCTTTTAACTCTCATTTGAGAGCTTAATGGTCTCAAATATCCCTTACATTGTTACTGAAATCATGAATATGGCTACAGTGGGAATAAGCTGACTTTGAAAACAGAGGTCATATGGGCCATCACCATGTACCTTAACTGGATAAACAAAATGAGGAGTCAAAATAAGCCATATGTAACTCTGCTCTAAACCGTAATGTACCCATAGCATCAATAATTAAAAGACAAAATAGGTCTTGTTAAATTTTCAAAAAGGTGATAAATACCAAAGTTTGAAATTAAAGGATAAATTAGGTCAGACCTATATTAAAACTATAAAGAGGGCCGGGGATTTAGCTCAATGGTTCTGCCACCTGCCTCACAAGTGCAAGGTCCTGAGTTCGATCTCTGGTACAAAAAACTAAAAAACAAAACGAAACAAAAAAAACTACAAAGAGAAAGTGAGTTTAGTAAAATAAATAAAATAAATACTTGAAGTGATAGAATAGGCAGACAATGAAAGTTTATTTATTTTAATTATCCTTATTAAGAGTTTAAGAACAGCATTTGGGTCTAAGAGAAGATACAAGTCAGAAAATAAAAATAAAAATAAAATTTTGAAAAATATTTTAAGTTCTTTTCAGAAATTCAGGGTTACATAACCACTTACAAATAACATTCATCACTCAATATATTTAAAATGATTATAATGGAGAAGAAATCATTGTGAAAGTAAATTTGCCACACTATAAAATCTGATGATTAAATTTATGGGCAAAACATTAAAAATGTACTTTGAAAAAGTGTTCATAATTATTCTGTTACCACAGGCATATAAAAGATCATTTCCAATTTTTCTTTCTCATTTTCGATGCTATGCAAAATTCTAGGAAGAAAAAGATACAGCTGAAATGTTTTGCTCTTCACTATGTTTGCAAAACTCTCCAGGAAGGACACATTTAAAAAATTTAAAAAGGCCAACACAAAGAACTCATAGAGAAAAGCCATAAAGAAAAAAAAGCTAAGAAATTCAAACAGAGGAAGGACACAGACTGTTAGAAAAATACTCAAGAGGAGAGTTTTGAGTAAAGAAAAACTCAAGCAAGAGAACCAATTTTTCCAAATTCTTCTACTTTCCTATTTACTGTATTATTTAGACTTGTTTTCTTAATTTTTTTTCTTATACTAGATTTGAAAGCATTCAAGATTCAGTTCTCTATTGTATTATGAATATAAAAGACAAACATGCAAAAGTGTATTCATACTTTTCTAATAACAATATAGATAATACTGCTAAAGATTACCTCTCAGGCTCATACAATCCTTATACTCACAAAATAGTGAGAATTTTTAAAAGAACTGATAATGAACCAGAGTCTAGCTCCCCTGGAAGTTGCACTAATTACTTTGGGTCAAAATGGATACAATAATTTTTTAAGTATATGATATCATAGTATTAGTACTGAGGAATCTACAAATGTTGCCTCATCTTCTTCACATGGAATGATAGTTCCAATGCTTCCTCTTTTATTAGTGGTAGACATTTCAAGATTTAGGCAAATTTAGGGTTTAACAAGGAAGCATTTGCTTCATTATCTGACTATAATAATAAACAGAGCACATATGACCCACTTCTATTACTTACACTGGAACCTTGAATCCACTATAATTCCTAGTTACTACAAGATGATTAATGGTCAGCCTTAAGAGGTTCCAACAAATATTCATCAAACAATGTAAGGTACCATGGGAAAGCATAATGCAACCTGAAAACACACATCTTGTGTAATACGACCAAGGAAAGCAAGAGAGAATTTAGAAAAGTTGACTTAAAAATTAGCCTGTATTACAAAGATCACATTAGAAAGTCTCTCATTAATATAAACAAGTGAGAGCACACAAAGCAAAAGCATGTAAGAAATAATTTATATTTTCAAAATCATGATGGAAAGAATCATTTTGCTCTCTGAATTTGCAATTTCTTCTAGCATTTTTTTGGCTTTAAATGCTTCTTTTGAAATCCACTGGCATTATCAATAGTTTTTTGTTTGTTTGTTTTTTGGTACCGGGAATCGAACTTGGGACCTTGCGCTTGCGAGGCAGGCTCCAGAACCACTGAGCTAAATTCCTGGCCCTATCAATAGTTTTTTTTTATTAAATCTTGATAATAAATATATTTTTCTTCTATAGTTAAAATTATGTTAACATATTATGCATAGATATATCAGATTGCAGAATCACACGATTACTTTATCAAGGTTCTTTTTCCTCATTCTACTTTCCTTCAAATAGGAACTTGAAAACACAAGAAATATTTTTATTTACAATCGAAGTTTTTGTTTTTGTTTAATTTTTTAGAAATCTAACTATTACTACTCACTTGAGTGTCTTTCCACTTGGTAATAAAGCTATTTTCTATGTCCATTTGTTTGACTTGGTCTTCTTTAACCTGTTTAAAATATAATTTGGGACATTCTAATAATGTAGAACACAAGATCTGAAGATACTCATCCTCAATAACTCTTAAGGAATTTAAATGCTAACAAGTTAAAAATAAATGAGAATGGCCACCTTAATCAGAATGGGCCCACACAGCTAGGGCAGAAATAAAGCCAACAAGACAGTCTCATAATGACCAGAGCATGTGTGCATGCCATTCCTTCAGGCTGCAGCTTCCACAGGGGAAAGCCCTATTGCTAAGGAGATTTAAACAAGTGAAGGGATTGATGACTGGTTTCTGAAAGTTGTTGTAGGTTGAGAATTATGACTCAAACCAAAATTTTGAATGCTTATTAAATTTTTAACATCTAGGAAAAGATAGGTTTAACCTATGAAAATAATCATTTAATTTCTATAAATGGAATGGGACAAAACTAGAATATATAGAGAGCATGTAAAGCCACACATTTTTTTTCTATTTTATTTTCTCTAGCAACAGATTATTGCAAGAAGTTGCTACTGATCAAAAACAGTGAACACACATACAAAGAAATAGAGAGGAGATCAAAGAGCAAAGAAAATCAAACAACCATGATGTCCATTCTATAATTTAAACTGAAACTGTGATTTAGTTTATTTTATTAAAATAGTTCTTTTTTACTTCACTAAGGAACCTTGTAATAAGTTATTCTAATGAGAATGTAGGCCTCTATAGATGATGGTCATCTATGCTATTATACTAACCCATTTCATTTCATCTGGCATATCCAGACCTCCAGAAAACAAGGAAGTCCTTAAACACAGTTTAGTAGAAAGCTCACAAAGGTTATGTAACGAATCTGAGACACTAGAATTGGACCTTTGACATAGACCTACCATATTCTAATCATAGGCTTATTTCATCCATTTTCACTTAGATGAACTATGAAAGCATTCTATCCTTGCAAATTATTGATAAAATATGAAAACACTAACGTCACAAAACAGCAAATTCAAAAGTCAAGTAACTAAAACAGTGATAACATAATGAAAACCATGGAATAATAATATTTCAGAATTTTTCTTTTTCTCTAGTTGGAAGCACAATTTTTAAAAAACTTAAGACACTTTCAATTGTACAATTTAAAATCCTGGTGTTTATTAAATTTGTTAAATTCATAATTTTACAACTTTTCATAGACATACTTAATGCATACACATACTGAGAAAAATGCACATGCACAAAAAACCTTATAAATAGAACTATTTTGTCCAACAAAATCCAGATGGTAAAAATGCTTTAAAAGCAGATAAATTCAAATGAATACCTATAGGTTAGAAAGCTGGTTATATTTTAAAACTTTAAAAAATAATTATCCATTTTTTCCTCATTGCAAAATACAAATAAGGACAAATTATAACATTCAAAAATATGCATCTTTCTTTGCAAACAGTAACATCCAAACTATTTTAACAGGCAGGATATAAAATGCTTACCTCAAATATTTCAACGTAATTATTAATTAGGTCTTCGATTACATTCACTTCTTCACTAGTTTGTCCCTTAGTTTGAAACAAACATGATGAAAACACCAAAGCCAAATTATGGGCATTCATGTGATTGATTTCTGAGCATTTCTGAACCCTGTGAGAGAGAAGCACAGCTTATCATGACACACTTCCGTCTGAAAATTTCACAGAACTGAACTGTAAGCCAATATACTCATTTATCACTTGTTTTAAACAGACAGATATTAAAGTTCTTTAACATTAAAGGAACAATGGTGATTGAAAACACACATGGTGCTTTCTTCTAAGTAGCTCTGGAGTCTACCTAAGGACATAAGAAACTGCTGTTAAAGGAGAGATCAGTACAAGTCACACAACAGTACTTGATGCTGATTTAGAGGATGGGTTGGCCATGTCCATACAGTTATTTAGTGAGACAACCTGAGGCCAAAGCATAAACATGTGTATGCAGAGTGGTATAAAATGGCTTCTCAGACTGCAGTGTAATGACAGAAGAGAAAAGGAGGAGGAAATTAGTAGTGAACAAGATAGTAAGAGTGGACTGCTATGTATATAGTAGAGGTCTGAATTCCAGATTTGAGACTTGGCTAAATTTTCCTGAAAGTATGTATCAGGTAAGAAAGAACACCCGGCAACATGTATTTAGATGGTTATTCAAAATGGATATTGTTATATCTCAAAAAGCAAACTCTTCATTTAAAAAATAAACTGCACTTTTCTTGGATATAACTAAAAATGCCTTTTTAAAAATGAACAGATAGTGCCAGACAGGGTGGCTCATACCAGTAATTTCAGGTACTTAGGAAGTTGATCCAGAAGGATTGCAAGTTGCAGCTCTGCTTGGACAACTTAGAGAAACCATGTCTTAGGACAAAATATAAAAAAAGAACTGGGACATAGCTCAGTGGTACAGCACTTGCTAGGATATCCAAGACCTTGAGTTCAATCCCCAGTACCAGAGAAAAAGAGCAGATATGAACAAACAAGTCAACTTTTCTACTCAGTAAGCTATAACCCGGAGTCTTTCAAAAAGCATTTAAAGTATTCACAAATACAGATTCTTAGTGACTGAAATTTTTTAAATCTACAGCTATCACCCCAAGAAAGGTAAACTTACACTGATGAAAATGCAGTGGATGGGAATTATAAGTGGACATAGCTGATAATGGTCTCTATTTGTACTGCCTGCTCCACTGCCTGTTTAATTATATTTGGACATTTTAAAAATACACACAAAGGAAGAGAGAGCACACTCCATTAAAAAATATGGCAAGACTAACCTAGGTGGTCCTGCGAATACAGAATATAGATTCTGGTAGGTAACAAGAAAAAAGGTAAACATGATGGTAACATATATGATAATGTAAGAAATTCATAATAAAATGCAAAACTATAGGCAGAGACAGAGCAAGTGCAAGCATCATATGTGATTTACAAGATGCAAAGGAAATTGGAATTTAATAATAAAGGAGGACATAGAAATTGTAGGCACCCCCCCAAAACCACTTCTGTACTTTTATAACACTAGACTGTAAACATCCAGAAAATTTATCTCCTTATCTGCCTCTGAGGCTAGACTCTCAGGTTCTCATAGTCAGGCACCCTTGCTTTAATCACACTTTACTGCATTATATACTGGTGAATGGAATTAAGTGGAAGTTACTGATGGCAGAAATGACCTTTCATCTAGGTTAGGGACTGAATTAAATGCTGCATCAACCTGATCTTATCCAAATTCATTTGTCAAACTTTTGACATTATCAAACATTACACCTTTCTTGAGACTGCTTCAGTAACATCATTCCGATCTGGCACTCTTTACTTCTTTTATTTTCAGCTTCTGAGACTACCTTAACTCCTGGAATAAACTGGATAAAATACAGAATTTATTTTTTTTCCTTTACGTCTTGGTCCCCAGATGCGAGCATTCCCAAGTGTTCAGTCTCTTTTCATTCAAACCTCATCAGATAGCCAACAAAACTGTTTCCTACTTAGTTTCTCTGCCTCTCCCAACCAGTCTGATCACTGGGGTACTGGGCTAAAACAGATTTGACCTGCTACTCAGGACTTTGAGGGACAAAGTTCAAATGTTTATGCATGTCCTGAAAAGCCTTTCAAAGCCTCCTGTCAGCTAACTAAATGGGCTCATCTCCATCTTAGTACTCACCTGTCCCAGAAGATATAGTGTGTGTGTGTGTGTGTGTGTGTGTGTGTGTGTGTGAGACAGGCTCTTCCTATGTGGTCTCCAGGCTGGTCTTGGACTCCTAGGCTCAAATGTTCCTCCTGCCTTAGCCTTCCAAGTAACTGGGACTGCTTCTGTACCATTGTGTCTGCTTTTGTACTTTTATGTTTTTTTCCAACTTTATACCCAGTTGATATTTCTTTTTAAATCTGAAGTATATAAACATTCTCTGGAATTCCAGCCACAGTGATTTACTCATTCTTTCCTCTATAATTACATGCTTCATGATAAAATTATCTGTATTAAAATTTGTCCAGAATCTCATAGACTGTATTTGTATGACACAGTAAGAAAATCAGTTTTGCTGGGAATGTAACTTGGCAGTGGACATCTTCTTAGCATAGTCCCCAGCACCAAGGGGGAAAAACTACAGAAAAGAAAGAAAACAAAACCAAACCAGAAAATCAGTTTTACAATAGTAAGAGTTTATAATGCTTCATGAAAACTAGTGTTTGTAAAAGAGAAAAGACAACATGTTGTGAAAAGTTTCTAACCCAGATTCCAAGTAATATATTTTTAGATGATTTCAGCTTTATAAAAATTTATTCAAGGGAATATTTTATTCATACTGGGAGCTACAATATATTCCCTTAAGCAAAATTTACACTTATAAAAAGTTTTTATAATAATTCTTGCTAAGATTAATACACACAAAGCAATCTTTAGTTTTATCTTTAAATGCTATTTTAAACATCCTCCTCCTCCAGATCTCTCAATTCACCTTTTATTTCCTTCCAAATGCATAGTGACCTTAATGCCATGACATACAGAATGTTTTTAATTTTAAATATTTTCTCATCTGATCAGTGTGATATCAAATACCAGGGGTCAGGTAAGATATAAATTGATAATGAAAAGATAAAAGTCTATAATGAGGATACCAAAAGGAAACAGTCCTCAAAAACAGATTCCTGTCAGAGAACCCTGATCCCTCAACAATGAATCACTCAATCACTATAATTCCATGCTACATGTTTTTAAATTCTCTACACTAAAATCTGTCCCACATTGCATAGACAGATATAGACTAGAGACTATATCTGCATCATGTCATGCAATGAAAAATAATCTGTTCCTTCTCCAGCTCCTATCGAGTTTTAAAAGTCTTGCTTATACACTACATGTGTTTGGGGATTTTACATATGATTATTTCTGATTCACTTAAGAAATTCTCCAGTGCCATTTAACTGTGTGATTTTTAATTGCAGAAAAGAAGACTAAAGCAGTAAGTCTTAATGTACAGTGAAAGAGTCACAGTCACATGTAGAAGGTTGCCACACAACTTTAAGAAAAAACAATAACTATTTAAGTGCTATGTTTGAAATATCTGGAAAAGTTCAGGAACCCACCCACCTGTAAAGGTGTTCAATTATAGCTGCAAGGGTTGCACGGTTGACCCCTGGAAGGGTACGTATAAATGCTCCATACTTTTTAATTCTTTCCTTTTCATCTTGTGTATCTGGAGGGAAAAAAATCTTTAGATTTAAACTAATCCTTTATAAAATAAATCTGCCTTTCAAAAGTATTTAAAAAAAGTTACAAGTGTATTATAATAAATGATAAAATAGGGCTGCAGTAGAAAACTATAAATTGCCTACAATTGTGGAAAAGCATTTATTTACATAAATGTTCCATGGCTACATCCTACAGTTCTTATAATTTAAAAATAAAACACTTTAGGGCAGGGGATTTAGCTCAGTGGTTAAGCCACCTGTTTCAAAAGTGCAAGGACCCGAGTTTGATCCCCGGTACTAAAGAAAGAAAGGAGAGAGGGAGAGAGGGAGAGAGAGAGAGGGAGAGAGGGAGAGAGGGAGGGAGGGAGAGAGAGAGAGGGAGGGAAAGAAAAGAAAAGAAAAGAAAAGAAAAGAAAGAAAGAAAAGGAAAGAAAGAAAGCAAGCAAGCAAGCAAGCACTTTGAAAATGGGACAGTTTATTTTTTATCATCCACTTTAGAGACTATGAACTTTTTAGTACGAATACATTCAATTAATCAAATTGGAGTACAAATTGAAAAGCTAAGACAAAAGCTTTTTTTTTTTTTTTTTTTTGGTAACAGAAGCATTTTTTAACTCTGCCTATGAAGAGGTTTCATTACTTGTATTTGAAAGTGACGTTTTGGATTTTTTTTTTTTTTTTTATGAAATGATGAAGATCTTCCCAAAGCAATGAACCGCCCCAGATCCAAGAAATGTGGGTTACCCTCTGATCCGTGTAAAGGGGATTTTAGCATCGCTGCCACCTTCAAATCTTTGAAGAAGCTCAGGGACAATGCAAGAGTCACATACAGGCCTTAACACTATGATCCAGATTCAGAAGGTGGTGGACCTTCTGCTTTTATTGTGGATAGAAATTCATTAGTCCCTGAAGAGGAAGATGAGAGGGAATTTCCCTTTACTCTTCTAATCCTGGAAGGTAAATCTGCAGAGAAACTACAGATTTCCTCAAAATTCTAGACTCTAAAGGATGTGTATGGTGGTTGTTCAGTCCTACCTACTACTGACCTAAGAAATGAATATGTTATTCTAAGAAACAGTTTGTGCTGACTTTGTAACTCAAAATTCACTTAAATGTTCCTTTCAATTTTCAACCACTTTGGAAACTAAATTTTTTCCATTTCCTGTTTAACACTACCTATTCTAAGCACAAAGAGCCAATAATACATTAATGATTCTTTAAAAGTTTTCAGACATCTTTAAAGAACATTGGGATCCCAGGGATTTAAGAAATTCTGTGACACATTTTTCAAGTATGCTCCTATTCAAAACTGCAAGTGATATCTCTTTGATATTGATTTAGCCTGCACATGAGATCTACAAGAGTAAACAGTCATCAATTTAAGTGCTGCAATAGATAATTCTATAAAAGCAATTAAGGGAAGATATCTGAATTAGATTCAAATACAAGGATTATGTATTATTCCTAGTATAATCCAAACATTTGCCTTCATGTACTCCAGTTTCTGTTGTAGGAGTAATTACATTTTATTCAATAAAATACAATTAATACTGCTATACTTAAAAATGAGAAGTCACACTAGTGTAAGACTTTTTGTGTCTCTTATAAGAATAACATAGAAATTTTCAAAATAAAGACAAGCAATTGGAAAGCAAAACTCAGGAAATGTTTTAGGTAATATAGAAAATACAATGAACAATTTAGCCCAGAATTCAGATAATTTAACAGAGTTCTTAAAAGAACATATCATGTAGAAAAAAAACACGTGGGTGTGCTACTCTGTGGTATTTCTGGGATCGGGGCACAGGACACAGGAGAGTTCTTCAATAAGATCACTCAAGAGTCACTGTTCATCCCTATCAGAGCCAACAGAAGGCGTTTCTAAAGTGTCTGGCTCAGTAATACTGGATGTGAAGGCAAAGGACATACAGACTGTTCAGCCTAGTATTCAAAGCCTTCTCCAAGTAAATTCTCAAAGAATTCACACCAAAGTGAAAGGTGAACACGCTCTTTTCTGACACATGCCTACCAATTGCCAGCTATCTCCTCATGGTAGACTGATAACAGTAAAGACTTCTTGGTCATTTAAGAACTTTAGCAAAAATTGATTTGTTATATATTATGGATAACCGATTTTATAATAAAGATGAAATGTAAGCCTTCATAAAAGAGATACTACAAATAACTTTATAGTTATAACAAAATGATTGAAAAGTAAAAATGAATGTTGCAAGGAAACTGGATCTGAAGAGAGATATTTTAATTATATATCTTAGATTCCAGGAAATTATTCAATCAAATTTAGAGATCACAATTTACCTTACTGATTTAAAAAATATTTGGAAGTAAAAAATGGTCTTCAGAATTTGGTAGTTAAACTATGAAAAGTTTTACTTTAATAATATTACTACTCTTTAGTACTGATACTAATAAAGGTCAATACAGCAATAATTTTCAAATTGTAGCTATTTTGTGATATGATTTTAAATTTAATACTTTCAAATATATTAATTATATTTTTTAATGAACAAAGCTTTCAGTGAAAAAATTATTTTTTTCAACAAAGGAATAATAAAGAGCCCAAGTCAAAAATCATTTTTCAAAACAATCTTGAAATAGATTAAATTATAAGAAACATATAATTATGGTAAAAATCAAAGCTCAATTTTGAAAACTAAAGATTGAAAATTATTATATAAAAATGTGAGTATGTAGGAAATGTTTAGATTCCTAAGAAAAATAAAAATACAGTATGTATACAAATCACAAAAAGATTAAAATACAGAAAAATGAAAACAGCTTTAATAGACGAGATTAAAGACACTGCTTACATTTTAAAATATTTATTATCATAATGCTTCAGTATTACAATTATCAACTCTTTTAAATTAATGCATATGAAATAGGTTTTCATATATTTAATATGACCCAAAGAATGATTTACTAACTACTTTTCTAGGGTCATCTCTAAAGTTCTCTTCATTAGATGGAATCTAGGGACAATGAAGAGAGTAAAAAAATATGGTTATATATACTAACCATGTAAATGACAGAGAAAAAAACAAAAGTCATGATAATTTTCACATTATCAAAGACTTAACAATTTAACTATCAAGTCAGAAAGCAGACACGGATTCTGTCCTATACTCTATATATTACCTAAGGCAGAGACCCAGTATGGGTAGAGTTCTTTAGTGAGAAGTGCATCATCAATGTCAGAGAGAAATCTCTTCAGCACGCCTGTCACATCTTCAAGCTGATGCTTTCCAGCCCTCAATTTAAAACTTCTTGCATCCTTCTTGAAATTCTCCAGGAGTTCACTTATGTGCAAAGGATCACCACTCTTTTGATAGATATATCTGTATCCCAAACCTTTGTTTAAAACAAAAAAGTTTATATGAAAAAAAGTCTAAATTCAAAATCTACTTCAATAGAAAACTTTTTTGTGTTAGGATGATGAACAAGATGAAGAAATTATTATGCAGGACACGAGAGGCTGCCTACCATTAATTTCAGTGTTTAAAATGTAAACCTAAACAAACTATTCCACTCTTAGTTTTTAGCCAGTCTCTGGCCAGCAATTCCTCCAGTTCTTCACAGTCTATTTTGCAAATGTTCTTTTACGTCAAGGGCCCTATTCCCAATTACTGTCTCAGAATACAATCTTTTTTTTTTTTGGTACTGGGGATTGACCTTGGGACCTTGCGCTTGTGAGGCAGGCACCAGAACCACTGAGCTAAATCCCCGGCCCTCAGAATACAATCTTGCCTCCATTCTGACAAAAGTAAAGCTCTCTGGTTAAAAAAAAAAAAAAAAAAATCCCAAACTTTCACCCTCATATTTGTGTATTAATTTCTTGCTTTCATCTTGACCTTCTATCCAAGCAAGAGTAAAGTAGTAATGATTAGCAGGTGGAAAAGATGATGATGACCTGATATAATGATGACATAAAATTTTTCCATTGGCTCCTCCCAAATTTCTTGCCCTTCTTCCTTTCCAAACCAGGTTGAGTTCCCTGTATGTATCCTTTCTACTGTTTCACATGCCTGTGAATTTTTTTTACCATACAATCTTCCTTCTGTGCCCAATTCCCACTCTGTTGGAAGCACTGTCATCAAGAATTATCAATAATGTCCTTCTTCCAGATGCTTTTCAGTTTTTAGCTAATGAGAACTACTTATAGCATTTGACACATCAGATGAATCTCTGTTAAAATTCTTTTAAGCTCACGACTTTCATATCATGATCTCTTATCTGTTTTTCTTCCTCCCTCTGTGGCTATTTTCTCAGTCTTCTCTTTATTTTGCTCATCTTGTCTTCACTAGTGAGTCCTGGATTTCATCCACAATTCTCTTTTCTTCTTGGCCCCCTAGAAAATTCCCTGAGTGAACCCATCCAAACTCATCATTCCAACTGCTACATATACACTTTGACCTTGGTTTTAATTTCTAAAATTTCACACATACACACATCCATACATATGCATTTATCATTAAACATTTATCCAACATGCAGAGACATACATTCATATTATTCATATCCTTACGGGCAAACCGAAAAAAACTCAAAGAAATTACTTGTTCCATCTGCCACCTCACCACTGAACCCCAGCATTTTTATCTTGTTCCTCAATCTCAGTATATGTCATTGTCTTCTTGTCACACTGTAAGTCAGAACCTTTCTTCCTAAATCACAACATTAAAGAAAAAGCTGTCACGTATTCTTCATGATCTCACTCAAAACTGTCCTCTTCTCTGCAACCCATATGCTACTATTTTGTGCACTTACTAGTTCACGGTATTTTCACAACTCCCTGAACCTCTTCTTGTGCAGCCTAAGAATCTGTTTGCAGAATGCCAACCAAGTGATATAAAATATAGGCTGGTTTGTACCACTAGCAAGCTTGAATATCAAGACACTGCCCTCCCACTGCCTATAAGACAAAGAGGATTTTATTGAGATAGCTAAAAAATGGGCAGAGTTGGCTTACACTCCTACCTGCTGTATGCAACTCTTCTTACACTAATCTCTGGTCATATTTAACAAAACAAACTTCTCTGAAAAGACAAACATGAGCCTTCTTTTACCATCCCTCTCTGGGTACAATTTACTCCCACAATTCTGTATATGGAGATATTACTGTCTACTCACTTATGTCTCTATTCCATAATTTTATAAACTCCTAGAAGGCAAGGATTATCTTATTCTCTGAATATATCCAACAGTTACAAGTACTCTACATGGGTGGGCATGGTGGTCCATGCCTATAATCCCAGCACTAGGGAGGCTGAGGCAGGAGGAGTTGCAGGCCAACTTGGGCTACACAGGGAGTTGAAGGCTTCCCTGAACTACATTGCAAGACTCTGTCTTAAAAAAATAAAACAAAACAAATAGAACTCAATGGGCATTTGATAAATGATTGATTAATGCAAAAAATGGTAATTCTAAAACAAAACAAAACAAAACAAAACTTGTAACTATGTGTCTGAAATACTATGTTCCAGTTAAGGGAATTTCTAGTATAGCGTACAATTTTAGTTAACTGAATAAAATTTTGAATATGATTTTGTTCACATAAAGTAAAATAACTTATCTCAAGAAGTAACTTTTGTACTTGATTTTAAAAAGTTACAGTGCTAAAACCTATCCCTTAAACTTGGTCAAGTTCAAATCATGACATGAAGAGCACAAATAACTGGATGTTAACATAGTCAAGATGTTCAAAATAATTACCATCATGAAAACTGTAAGCCAACCACCTGTTCTCTATAATCATGGAGGGTTTCTATGTTTATATCAAATGTTTTCTTTTATACATTCTAATAGTAATGAAGCTATACCCCAAGTTCTAATCATATTGGCTTTATTACTTTCATGTGCAAGTTACTGCACCTTGTATTAGAGTTATGAAGGAGTTATAATACACAATATTTAGTTGAAAACAACCTAATGGTTAATGATTTTAAATTCAAATAACTACCACGAGGAAACTTCTAATTTCTCTAGAGAAATATTAAATAGGATACACTGGAGCTACTCAAATTATTTTAATCATTTTCCAGTTTAAGAAAGACCCTACACTGTTATGAAATTAACGTGATGTGAAAATTCCCAATGAAGTTATGTTCTTGCTAAAATATAATATGTGTGCAATTCATTTACACCTGTAAAACACAAGTGTACTAATACTGGATAACTGTAATAAATGAAGATGATAAGCTTCTATTCCCTCATTTTCAAATAAATTTGACTAGGGCTGATAGGAAAAATATAAACTGATTGTCATAGCAAGGACCTTCCTATAGTAAGGTCACATATGTGATCAGGTACATATTTTCAAGACCCATAATACAAACATAATAAGGCTGGACATTAATAATAACTACATTTAGATTATATTTGAAGTAAGATACTTAAAATACCAATCTCCTTATAAGAGATTAAAACACACACAGTACAAGCTTAATCCCAGAAAATGATTTTTGTCATAGTATTTGTTACTTCTAACATTTTCATACATATCATACATTGTCAGAACTTGAGCTGCATGGCTTTGTCTTTAATTTTTTACTGGCATTTCTTTGTTTCTAAGAACATTTAATAATGCATATTTTGCTGTGACCCTCTCATTAAGTATGCCTTTTCAAATCAAAACATCCAAAGACATCTCTAATAACAGAGCAAAATAATTAATGCATTTTCAATAATAATCATTTTACACTTTTCCACATGTGTACTCTAAATAAATAGCACTTACCTATAGGTTAAAAAATGGAAAATATTTCAATATAGTTAAGAAATATCTACTTTCAGAATATGAAAATATATGCAACTAAGAACAAACTTGAAGAATACATAAAAATTTGAAAATAAATGAGGAACAGTATAAAATACTCTATCATATAAAAGTAAATGGACTACACATATATACATTAAGTTATTTTTACTTGCTATTTACTCATAAAATTATCCAATGCAAAGAAATCAAAACTATTAAAATTAACAGACTTGGTTCTTAATAAAAAGATTTGAACAAAGCATGTTGAATGAAATAAATATGCATGTCTAAAGAAATCAAATTCTGGGCCAGAGATTTAGCTCAGTGGTGCTGCACCTGTCTTGCAAGCGCAAGGTCCTGAGTTCAATCCCCAGAACAAAATAAATAAATAAATAAATAATCAATCAAATTCTTTTACATATTATTCCATAGCTTTATACTTCTAAACTCATGCTTAAGCAGCTGAATTATTCTAGGTTTTATTCTAGACTTGGAACCACTAACAATAGTCTTTACTATATTTATGTACATTGTACAATATATTCTTTCAATATGTTATTTAACATTTCACACATATGATGGAAATAGTAAAAAATGTACTCTATTGTTTAAATGAGTTTTACTAGGAAAGGAATGACAATTAGCTGAATAGAGACCATGCTTTTATTTTTCACAGGCATAATTATGAAAGTAAAGTGCATTAATTCAGTCCAATGGAGGTGTCCCTTGGAAAGTGTAAGAATGATTCTGCTAGTTCTAAAGGTTGAATAATAACTATGTGATACATACCATACTGTGTAACAAATGCTATACAGCTGTTCACAATAATGGGAACGTCATTTTTGCTGAGCTGCTGATCTTGTAATGCATTACCATCTGTACCTGCTGCTTTTTCAATTGCAGTATGCCAGACTGTGAAATCCAACTTGCTATGCCCATGGATGTATAATGTTCTGTAAGGTTTAAAAAGCATTTTAAATTAGAATTTTTCTTTTAAAAAATTTCTTATTTCAAGACAGATTATCCTTAAATCCACCAAAATATGATCCTGTCTCACCCAATCAGAAAGACCTTCCATTTACCTTCCACCCACTTCTAGCTTCTACTCTGTCACTCTTTTACCTTGTCACAGCTCTCCTTGAATAAGGAGGTTCTCTGTCCCTACTTACCATGCCAACTTTTAATTCCTCCAATCTTTTTATTCTGTTTCTGAATAACTACACTAAAACCATAATGGCAACATGACCAGTAACTTCTAATAGAAATTTCTGGCTTTTTAAAAAAAAGATTTTAGAATCATAAATGATTTTATTTCACAAAAAAGTTGCCACATGGGCCTGGGATTTAGCTCAGTGGTTCTGTTGCCTGCCTCGAAAGCACAAGGACCCAAGTTTGATCCCCAGTACCAAAAAAAAAAGTGGCCACCTGATTTGGCTTTTATGGCACAATTGCTTTGAGATTTCTCTCATCTTTCTGGTCACTTATTCAGTCTCAAGCTCACTTCTCCTTTCTGAATAATAAGGTCATGTGTGATCTCTGCACCCACAAAAATTTCATGGACTCTCCAGGGATGAGTCACTCAGGCCAATGCTTTTATCCCCCATATGCAAACTCAGAATTTCCAAATCTCTATCTCGCCATTGCAACTGCCCCTTCTCAACTCAGATCCTGCTAAAATGCAAGCATATGGGAGCAGTTAAAGTATGGGAACTGCACTCAGACTTTCCAAATTGAAATTTTAGCTTTGCTGCTTACTTGCTTTGTAATTTTGGACAAGTTGTCACCTTGTCTGTGCCTCAGTTTTGCCACTGCTGAACTGAGGATGACAGAAGAACCTAGCTCAGCACGGAATAGATATTAATAACTAAGTAATGAAGAACAATTCGAATAAATATTTATTTTTGAACACCTTTATCTTAACATGTAACAAATTTGCCAAACATTTTTCTCTCCCCGTACTAAACTGCTCCTGGCATGCAACTCTCCACTTACTCCACCAGCAATTCAAGATTAACTCCGGCAGTTTCTCCCCCGAGTCACCACCATGTAAGTTCAGTCATAAAATTCTGTTGACTCTACTCCCTCAAAATATTCTGTCTCCTCTTCTTTCCAATTCTATCTAATTTTAGATCTTTGTATTGTTTCTTGAAGTCACTAAAAGCCCTAATCGAATTCCTTCCTCAATCCTCTACCCTTCTAGTCCCTACTCCTCACCACTATCAAAATGATCTTCTGAAAATCTAATGACATCCTATATGGATCACTGTAAAAGCTGTTTGTGAACTGGCCTGTATTTTGCCCTCCAAATGTAACTGACAGTCCTGTATATTCAAGACACTCATTTTAAAAAGATCACATTTCCTGTCTTTGTAATAAATATTTACCTCTCTGTCTACTCTAGCACAACCACAATGTCCATGTAACATTCCCAGAACCACTGTCCCTGATCTTTTTCTATGCTTAGTGGGTCACAAGTTTCCCATTTTAACTCATCAACAGGTGATTTGCCCTCTGTTAAACCATATGTTGAATCTGTGTATTTTAGCTACAAACTTTGCACAGCTGAGCTAGAAAAGGTACATCAGAAGACCTCTACACTGAAAACTACAGCACCCTGAAAAAGGAGATCAAGGAGTATATAAGAAAATGGAAAGTCATCCCTTGTTTCTGGGTAGGAAGAACCAATATAGTGAAAATGGCCATACTTCCAAAACTACTATATAGATTCAGTGCAATGCCAATTGAAATTTCAACAATATAATTCACAGAACTAGAGGAAACAATTCAAAAATTCATTTGGAACCAGAAGAGACCTAGAAAAGCAAAAGCAATTCTGGGCAACAGAGACATGGCTGGGGGTATCACAATACCCAACTTCAAGCTATACTGCAAAGCTACTGTGATAAAAACAGCATGGTACTGGCAAAGAAACAGACTCAAGGATCAGTGAAATAGATTAGAAAACGCAGAAACAACTTCAGACATACTTAGCCACCTCATCTTTGACAAAGGAGCCAACCACCCTCATTGGAGGAAAGATAGCCTATTTAATAAATGGTGTTGGAAAAACTGGATTTCAACCTGTCAGAGATTAAAACTAGAGCCATATCTATAACCATGCACTAAACTAAGATCTAAGTGGATTAAAGATCTAAATATTAAGACAGAAACACTAAACTTGCTAGAAGATAAGTTAGGTAGAACTCTTGAAGATATTGGCATAGGAAAAGACTTTATGAACAAAACCTCAGTAGCACGGGAACTAGCAGAAAGAATCAACAACTGGGATTTCATCTTATTGAAAAGCTTCTGCACTGCAAGAGAAACCACCAAAAGAGCTAACAGACAACCTACAATGTGGGAAAAAATTTTAGCAGCTGTACCTCAGACAAAGGTCTACTATCTAGAATATATAAAGAACTGAAAAAAATCAGACCCCCCCAAATTCAAAGACCCAATTCAAAACTGGGCATCTGAAATGAACAGACATTTCTCAGACAAAGAAGTAAAAGCAGCAAATGAACATATGAAAAAATGTTCAACATCACTGGTCATGGGAGAGATGTAGATGACAACACTGAGATTCCACCTCACCCCAGAAAGAATGGCTGCTATCAAGAAATCATCTAATAACAAATCCTGGCAGTGGAGGGGGCGGGGAGAAAGGAACCCTTCTCTATTGTTGGTGGGAGTGCAGATTGGTGCAACCACTGTGGAAATCAGTATGGAGATACCTCAAAGAACTAGGACTAGAGGTCCCATTTGACCCAGCTATTCCCCTGCTGGGTATTTTCCCAAAAGAATTAAAAGAATCATACCACAGCATTATATATGCACCCATGTTCATAGCGGCACAATTTGTAATAGCTAAAGCGTGGAAACAGCCCAAGTGCCCATCAACTGGAAACTGGATAAAGAAGATGTAGGTTTTTTATAAAAGCCATAAAGAACGAGAAACTAGAGATATTTATAGCTAAATGGATGCATATTGAGGCCATACTCTTAAGTGAAATAAATAAGACACACGTGTAAATACTGACTAGTTTCTCTAGGGTGAGAAACTGAGAGTGTAAATAAGGATTAAAAGGGTTAATAACTAATAATTGATACTTTGAAATAGGAAAAGGTCCAAAGGGGTAGGGGTGGTGGGAGAAGATGCGGAAAGGAAAAAATGGAAAGGAAATATTATGAGAAAAGAAAAAAAAATGGAAACGAGGTCTATGTAAATAGGGAAGGGTGGAGGGGTGAAGGGCGCACAGGGAATGAGGAAAAAATAAGAACCAAGATACATCATGTACAGGTACAAGCAACCAATGATAAATGTAAACGTACTGTATGCCTAAAATGTACCAATAAAAGAATTTAAGCAAAAAAGAAAAAGTACTTCAGTCTCTAGCCAACATATAGTACCTGACATTTAGCAGATACCTAACAGTTTTACCAGCACAAAGTTATCACTTGAAACAAATTAATTGTGCAGGTATTTCAAGTACACTCAAACTAAAACTATTCAATCTTGATTGCAGGCAATGAGAGGGCAACTTTTGATTTAAACCCTTCCTCTTCCCCCTCTCACCCAAATAAACAGACTCAGCTGCATGATCTTTGGGGATTCTGTAGAATGGGAGAAGAGTGCATCTTTTTATATTTCAGGTCATCATTGGCCATGATTTTAAAACATTCTAAAAACTCTTTATTTTCCTTTATTTTATAGTCTTCCAATGCTCCTTCAAGAAGTCGAAGCTACCACCACCTTAGCATACTTTCCTTTCCAGTGGTATATGAGCTAGCTAGAACAACCTTTTCCTTACAATTCTGCCTGTAATCATCTCTCGCTCTCTCACATACTTACTTATTGTTTTTATTTTACACACCACCATAGCAAATCTAGCCTACAGGTTTGTGATTTTATTTTTGAAGAATTCTGACACTTGTTCTAATACTTCTGTCATGTTTTTAGTCTTTCATTTATCTTACATCATCTGTTGCTCAGATCTACTTTACTGATGGATATACTGAAGTAAAATGATGTAACTCATAATTTCCCTGAAAAATATTAACCTCCTAATTATGTACACTTAGTCAAAATTGTCTTGCTAAATTCAGAAATTTAGGTAAAAATTAAAACTTAGCACTTCTGTTTTTATTTACATATATTTTTACATGATAATTAGGCTCTAAATATAACACAAATCTCAGAAAGTGTTTACTTATTTATACATTACTATGGTAGGTTGTAAAAGAAATTCAAAATGCAATGGTCCTACAACACTAGTATAACTGTCACTAACTGTGAGCCTTTCAGATTTCAAATTTTCTTTCTAGTCAGAAGAAATCCCCTGATGACAAGTCTAGCTGTCTTCTTGTGAACTAGTGAGGTGTAGAAGAAGTAATGACAAGTTAACTCCTGAGTCAACTTGTCAGAGTGAATCCTAAAATATATTATCCATTGCAGTAGATGTCTGACATTTAATAGCATCAGTTCAACAACTTTCCTCTCTCATCCATATCTAAACTCTGCACATCAAATAAAGCATCACAAGACATTTTCAACACAAATGCCAGCCAACTTTGTAATTTTAAGTTTTTCACATAATCAATTCACATTTCTGGATAAAAATTCTGAGGAAAAATTCATGTGTACTCTGACAATCTGAAGTTATTTTGCTAAACTGTAATTAGAGAAATTAGATATTGTAATTGTCCATTACCCAAGCAAAAATTTCCAAATATCTTTCAAAATCATATAAAGAAATATAACTATTTGTTGTAATGAATTGAGGCAGTTCAGTAAGACCTAGAAAACAAGTCCCAGGACTAATAAAACAATTCTCTCAAAATTGCAATGTTTAAGTGTTGACAATCATATTTGAACTTGGTCTACAGACAAGAACCAGAAGCCTCTTCACAACTAATCGGATCAATAAGTTTGACTCCATAAGAACAAATTTACTTATAAAGAACATTTTAAATGAAACTTAAGAACAAATAACACACTACAAATATTACTGAAAAAGAAAATATCCTAAGCATTTACACAAAAAAACCCCCTAAGTCATTAACAGAAATAGTTATGCCACGAAAAGATAATTTGCAGAAAAAAATGTAAACTGCCAATAAACACTATGTATGAATAAAAGACATATACACAAAGCAGCAATAAGTCAAAAGCAATTTATCAAAAATGTAAAATGTGTACAGTTTCCCAGTAAAGACTAACGAGATGATCACTATACTTTGTGATCTTAGTAGATATTCTGAAGGAAAATTTGGCAATACATACTAAGAGACTTAAAATATACTTGCATAATTTTTGACAAGTAATTGCAATCACAGTACCCTTCCATAGCACATAATTTGAAATGAAGATACAATACCTGTTTCTCCCAATATCTGTTTGGGCCCTTTCTCGTGTATGCATACATCTATACCAAGACAGACATTTACTAGGACACTTACAAATGGAAAAACATTAAATCCCAACAAGGAAAGGTTAAGTGATTTAGCATACACACATAGATACATGTGTTTAGTAAAATGTATAGAACACATAATTGAATACATGTATAAATTCAGTTGTATCTGCCAAAAATTTTTTATCTATGGGTAAAAAACTGAAAAGATATTTTGTTATCTCTATTGTGTGTATTTAAATATTACTAAAAACAAATGACACAAATCAATGTTTTCACTGGCCTCTTAAACAAAAGGCTATGTATGGCAGCCTTCTGAACCATGCAATCTCAGTCTTGTTTTTCATTAAGCTTTTAAGCCAGAGAACTGGAAATCTCTCTGCCCAGCCTTTTATGACTAGGAAATGAAGGACTCCAAAGAATTTACACAAGGCCAAGGGCTAGGAAGGAATATTAAATTTGGGCTAAGAAGGTAGGTTTTCTGGTCCCACCTGGCAGAGCCTAGACCATAATTTGTTACTTGAAAAATTAGAGCTCTTTAAAGACCTGGTCTTCAGTATCCAAAATGCTCACTGTAGAAGTAGAACTCTGACGTCACTTCTTCTTTCTTATCACAGGTTCACAAAACAAGGATTCCAAAACAACTTATCAAAGAGTTACATTATTGGAATGAACGTGGAAAAGGATCCTCCAGAGCCACTCATAATAGCAAATCTAAAGTGATATTCACTATTCACGAATTTAATTCTTTCCATAATTCTGATCACAAAATGAATTGGATGAGAACCTAATTAAATCTTCCCATAAGTTCCCATAAGTTCCCCTAATCATTGAATTTTATTCGGTTCTCATCCATTTTGGTACAATAAGCATCACAGGATGGTTTTTTTATGGGAATTTTATTGGTGTGATAACCTGGTCATTAGAATTTTAATGTACTAAAATGCACTAATTTTAATTGTGCAGTTGACAAAATTTTTAAAAATGCCTACTCTTTATAGAACATTTCCATCATCCATGAAATTGCCTAGTAACTCTTTGTAGTACATCACTTTTACCCATGAACCTATACAAAATTTGGTTGCTATCATTATTTATTCGTTTACCAGTTCTAGCTTTTCATATAAGTGGAATTATACAATATTACCCTTTCTCTCTTTTTCTCAGTGCAACGTTTTCTAAGACTCATTCACAGAATTGTTAAAATCAGTATTTATGAAGTGTGACAAAAACAGGCCAAATACTGCTGTCTAGTGTCATCCAACAGAAAGGGAGGCTCATACAAACATTACAGTGTGTCCTCATCTACCTTATTCACTGCACTTGAAACTATGCAACTTCTGGCTCTTCCCTAAAGTCAGAATGACCATGAAAGGTAAATGTTTGAAATGATTCAAATCACTGAGGTAGCCCTGAGAGTGCTATTAAAGATAGTCATAAAAAAGGACTTTTAGTACTGTTTCAGAAAGTGGCAAGAATGATGCGATGTGTGTTTAAAGGAAGGGGGAGTATTTTGAGAGGGATAAATGGTAATGTGTCTTTTACTGTAATGATTTTTTTTTAATTTAAGCATTCATATTTCTCAAACATAATCTGTATATCCTTACTGATTTTTGGTCTTCTTGTCCAAGCAGTTAATGAAAGCCAAAGGCTGACACCTCCACTCATAATTATGTAATTGTTTATTGTTCCTTTGGTTCTCTCACTTTTTAATTTATGTATTTTGAAGCTTGGTTGTTAGATATATATGTGTACATATATGTGTGTGTGTGTATATATGTGTATGTACATATAGATATATATATATTTAAGGTTGGTTATGCCATCTCGAACTTGACACTTTTATCACTAGAAAATGTCGCATATTGTCTCTGCTAACACTGCTTGTCCTGAAATCTACTCTGATACAGTATTAATTTGGTTGCTCCAGCATACCTATGATCTGTATGGTGTATCATTTTCTCTTTTTCTTGTAAACAATCTGTCTTATATATTTTCTTTCATTAAGTTTATTGGTACATTTTAGGTATAAAATACAGTTACATTCGTCAATGTCATCTTGTACCATTACATGAGTATCTTGGTTCTTATTATTTTCCCCATTCCCCTGCCCTCCCTTCACCGCCTCCACCCTTCCCCATTTGCAAAGACTTTGTTTCCATTTTTTTCCTTTTCTCATATTTTTTCTTTTCCCTTTTTTCCTTTTCCCGACCCCTCCCACTTCCCCTGCTCCTTTAGAACTTTCTTCCTTTTACACAATATCAATTACACATTTTTAAATTACAATATCAATATCTAAGAGACATTACCACAGATTTTACAGAATTTAAAAGGATATAGAAAGCATATTACAAAAATCTTCTTTGAAATAAATTTGACAACTTCTAAGAAGTAACTTAGAAGACAAATTAATGAAACTAACTCTGGAGGAAATATAAAAATTGAATAGCACCTATTAAAGAAAGTATATTCCTACCTTGAAAACCTACCTATATGACAACAGCAGGCTCATATACATTTTAACTGATAAATTACATCAAACAAAGCAGAAAAAAGAAGGAACACTTCTCCCCTCATTATAGGAAATCAACATTGTGCTAATCCAAAAACTGGATAAAGATAATAGAAGAAAAAAGTATGAACACAGATAGAAATTTGTTTAACAAAACAAACTATTAGAAGTCAGATCTGGCAGTATGTAGAAAGTGATTTTGTTATAGGGATGGCAGTGTTGGCTCAGCATTGGAAGGAAGATCCACCCCTAAAAGTCATTGTTTTAACAGAGGAAAGGAAAAAGCCATATGATCCTGCCACTAGTTGGAGAAAAAGTATTGGACTAAATTCCACAGATGTTCATGGTAAAAGCTATCAGGAGACTAGAAGTAGAACAGAACCTTCTCAACAGATTAAAGACATGTACTCCATACTTCCAGCAAGAATGCCTTATATGAATGGAGAAGATACAATGCTTTCTCCTTAAGGTGGGGAACAAGGGCAGATATGCTTACTCTTTATCTGTCCATTAAACTTTGAAACCTAGTCCCCACCAAAATAGTCTGGCAATAAAATGACATAATTAGGATAGTATTGGCAAGGTAGAAGCAAAAGCTTTATATGTAGATGAAATGATCATCTACAGAGAAAATACTAAGAAATCTCTAGGAGCCCCAGAACTTGTATTTGAATTTAGCAGGATTAGAAAACACAAGGTAGATATAAAAATTCAGGTCTGTGTATACTTGCTATAAATGAAGAATTGGATATTGAAATTTAAAAGTTATGTAGGAGTACAAAGGACCTAGAAAAGTTAAAAAACAAAAAATAACAAACAAAACACGAACAAACAAAAAAGTGTTGGAAGACATTTAGTACCTAATTTTAAGACTTCTTCTAAAGCTACAGTAATCAAGGCAGTCTTGGTATAAGGAAAGGCATATAGATCATTGGAATAAAACAGAGAATCTAGAAATAGAACCACACATATATGGTCCGCTGAGTTTTGAAAGATTATTTAACGTTAGCATTTTATAGAATATAAACTCAATTCAAGAGCCGAGGAAGAGATAGTGTTTTCAGCAATCGGCACTAAAACACCTGGTATCCATATATAAAAAATTAACCTCAACCCTTTATTTCCATACATGAAAATAACTTGAAGGGATCTATGAACCTAAATATGAAAGCCTAAAAGTATAAAACTTTAAGAAGAAATTATAAGGGAAAATGTTTATGAATTTAGGTTAGGCAAGAACTGCTTAGGATACAAAAAACATGATGCATAAAAGAAAAAAATTGATAAATGAGATTCCACCAAAATTTAGAACTTTAAATGACATCCTTAAAATGAAAAGTAGTCCTTAAGCAGACCATATTTACAATGCATATAACCTATGACCAGAATATATAAAGAACTCTTACAGCTCATTAATAGACAACCCAATTAAAAAGTATACATAAGAAGATGATAGCCAGTATAGGACAAGGAAAGGTGAGCAACTCTAGAATCAGAAAAATACTAGTCAGTACAATAAGAAGATTGAATTATACACTCATTAGGGAGATGAAGTTAAAAGTTTTAAAAGCCTTGTCATGACTTTTTCTTTTTGTTGGATTCTCTCCCTTTGCATTTAATTTGTCACACCCAATGGATTCATTCTGCTGGGTTTCCTGGGGTTGTGATCCTCACCGTCTTTTCCTAGGGTATTGACTAAAATTTTTTGGATTGCTGGTTTGGTGTTCTTGAAGTTCCTGAGGTGCTCTTTATCATGAAAGTATCGTATTGCTCCATCAGTTTTGAAAGATAGTTTTGCAGGGTACATCAATCTGGGTTGGAGGCTGTTTTCCTTTAGGGCTTGAAATACATCACTCCAAGCTCTTTTTGCCTTGAGGGTTTGCACTGCGAAGTCTGCTGTGATTCTGATGGGCTTTCCTTTGTATGTGTTTTATTTCTTTTCTCTCACTGCTTGTAGAATTTTGTTCTTCTGTTGGATTTCTGGAATCCTAACTATTACATGCCTATGTGTAGATTTTTTTTGATCCAGGCTATCTGGAGTCCTATATGCCTCACTTATCTGTATGTCAATCTCTTTTCCCCTCCTTGGGAATTTTTCTGCTATCACTTCTATGAACGGCTTTTTTATGTCATCTGCAATCTCTCCTCTTTCTTCATTGACTCCAATCAGTCTTATGTTATTCTTCTTTGCATTGTCTAGCAGCTGCTAGATTGATTTCTCGTGTTCCTCTACAATTTTAAAGCAATTTTTCTTTTCCTGGTCACTAATTGCAATCTTATCTTCTCACATTGGTTCATTCTTCTGCTCAGACTTTCAATGGAGTTTTTAATCTCCTGGAAATCTGTTTGGATCTGTTTTATGGATTCCATTTGTTTCCTATGTTGGGATTCCATCATGTTCCTCAGATCCTCTATTTTTTTATCTGTGTCCTCTCTAGATTTATTAATCATGTCTTGCACCATGAGCACCATCTTTGCTGTTGAGTAATTATTTCTGATTTCATTTTTCCTTGATCCTCTTTTGTTGCCAGTTCAGAGAGTCCAGGTGGTTGAGTATCAGATTGTTCCATCTCATCTCCCTTTGGGGTTTCTGTAGGTGATCTGGAAGTCTGTTTTTGAGGCTTGTTTACGTGTCTTCTCTTTTCCACGGTGGCGGGGGTGCTTCTGGCACCCACGCGGCTCACCTCTGCCCTAGGAGCCTGGGATGGTGGCGGGGGAGCTTCCTTCTGGGTGCTGGGACCTGCTGAGCTTCTCTGCCCTAGGAGCCTGTGATGGTGGCAGGGGAGCTTCCTTCCGGGTGCTGGGACCAGCTCACCTTCTCTGCCCTAGGAGCCTGGGCAGTCTGTCTTATATTTAAAATATATTTCTTTGCAAAGTTATATGCTGTGTCCTACTTTTTAAAATCTATTTTGTCAATCTTTGCCTTGTAACTAAAATACAGTGAGTGCTTATATTTAAAAAAAAAAAAATCATTACAGTGAAAGACATTGCCAGGAATGATGGGATAATTGTATTCCAATCCAGGGGAAGTATTTTGTTTATTCTGAATACTCTAAGACTGGTGAATGACAATATGTCTTTTACTGTAACAAAAATTTTTATTTACACCACATTTCTTAATCACCCCAAAGATTCAGACCATTAATATTTAATGCAATTATGTGCTTGATTAGATTTTAATAAGCCTATCATCCTGTTAGTTTTTTCTCTTGTCTCATCTCATATCTTCCTTTCTCTCCTTTCCTTGTATTCTTCTGGATTAATTATTTTTATGATTGCATTTTATCTGTGCTACTGGCTTAGTCCCTATACCTTTTTGCTTTCTCTTAGTGGTTGCTCATGAGTTTTCAAAATTGTTGAAGTCTACCTTCAAACAGAATATACCAGTTCACATATAAGAGCCTTAAAATATTTTCGGTTCATTTCTCCTTTGCTGTCCTGTGATATTCGTATACATTTTATTTCTATAAATGTAATAAATTCCGCAGTACATCAATTTTGCACTTTAATCAGTTATCTTTTAAATAAATTAGAAACATGTTCTTAGCTTCCTCATTCTTATGCACAGATTCACGTTTCCAACTGGTATCATTTCCTTTCAGCTGAAAAACCCTCCTTTAACACTTCTTATTGCAGCATAGGTCTGGATTCTCTGTCCAGGCTTCAGACATTATTTAATGCATGGCATTCTAGGAGTTGTTTCTGCCTAGACTCTTAGAGAGATCACATTACAAATATACAAGTTAATATCAAGGGAACGACGTAAAGGAACTCCTATAAAAATTTCTGAAACTGATTGTGTATCTTCCCCTACTTTAGTACTCACCATTATAAATTCAAACTCCTGAAACTCCTATCTGCAGACACAAGGAACTCCTATCTCTGCAATACTATCCCATTCTTCTTGGGCTTCCCTATTTCCTATGTCATGGGCCATGAGTACCTGCAGATAAAGTTAAGACTACCTTAAGAATTAACTTATTTGCTTCTCTTCTCTGTATAAACACAATTCTGACTGCTTATAAACACAAAGTTTGAAGAGTTGTTTTATATATTTTGTCCAGTTTTCTCAGTTCTTTAAATGAGAGGTCATGGACCATGCCAGTTAACCATTCTTGGCAAGAAATGGTAATCTAGTACAATGTATTTAACACTGCACCCATACATCATCTTCATTTTAGTTTAGGGAGATAAAGGATTTTGTTTTACTCTTTCAGATAAGAAACTGAAGCAGAGAGATGAATTTTAGTTAGAAATAGACAAATATTATTATTAAGAAAATGTGTAAATGCAGAGACTGCATCACAGGAATAATGAATAGGAAGTATTATTATAATTCTAAAAACAGAAGTTCTGTGAACAGTTCCAGGGACTTAAGAAAGGAAAAGTTCCACTTTTTTATTCATCTCTATACAGTATCAAGACACGCAGGTGAAGTGTCACAAGCCTTTATCGGTGCTCTGCTGAGTACAGAATGAAAACAAATCCTCACTTACAGCAGTAATTTTTAAGATACTTTAATTTTTAAAAAATATGTTCTCTGGGCTGGGGATTTAGCTCAGTGGTCCCGCTGCCTGCCTTGTGCAAGGTTCCGAGTTTGATCCCTGGTACCAAAAAAAAAAAAAATGTCTTCTGCACCCTTGTAAGAGGGTTACAATTAGCACCCTTGTGAAAGGCTTAGAATTAGCCCTGGAATAAATTAAGTTGTAAATTAACTTTAATGAAAATGTAGTATGGTATCTATTTATCTTTCCAAGTCCACTGGCTCATGCTTCATCTTTAAGCTTGAAGGCTAAGGGGAACTTGGATGGTGATGCTATCTTCTTCCTGTTTCTCTAAACTGACAATTTCTACCTTTCAAAATATTTGGTCACTCTGCCCCTTCATTTCCTACTGAAATCCTAATTCCAGTTCTAGACCTAGTTAAACATATTCTTAAACAGCAACAACAAAAAACCCTGATCCGCTATCTTGAAGAGATCTTCTCATTCTTTTGTATATTTTTTCTTCATAACCTGGTATATAGAGATATGTTGAATTAAATCCAACAATTTTTGAAGCAAATATATACAAATACTATAAATGTTTTTTGTTAAATACACATTCCCTTCCCTATAATTTTCTCTTTCTTTAAAATCATTTTATAAGTATTCCTAGTCCTTTGCTCCTGTGAGTGCAGTTAGAGGTGAGAATCTCTTGCTTCCCTTGGCAACACTCAGATTAAACCTTCTCTAAGAATTAAATCATCAGAAAGTTACAAAAGCACTCAAGCTGATACTGTGGGCAATTGGCTACTGTTTAATTTGCAATTACATGCACAATTTAGAAACCACTTTAAGATAATTCAGCCTCAGGAGGATTGCTAACATTATCAGCTCCTATAAAACACAATTCAAGGCAGAAAAAAAGGTCATATGGAATAAGTTGATACAAAATAAAGAATCTTAAGTTTAGGGCGCTAACCTCCCAAAATGAGAAAAGTAGTCTCTTCCATAATTGGGAAAGAGATTGATAAAATGTTTATTCCCCAATGTTAGCTCATGTCTAGAATTTGCAATTAAAACCACAATGTACTCAGCCTTGGGAGCCATTCAAGTACAATGTGCTTTATCACAGGTTGACCAAAGAAACTAAAACCAAAAGACAAAATGACAACAACAAACACACCATTTTTCCTATTTCTGATAACACGGCTAAGTTATTCACGATTATGCTTATTATAAGCAACAGCCGTTCAACAAACGCTTAATAATAGGCATGAGCTATGGAATGTCGTATGCAGCTATAGAATGTGAAGGTGGTGAACACAGAAGCTAATTATTAGAAAGAGATATTCAGAGAGTGTGAGTAAAATGGCAGAAATAGTTTTCAAATTGTGAAAAAGGATGTTGTAATCCATTGAACTTTTTGGCCAAAGGGAAGACATGATCTACTGTCCAGGAAAATGCCTACTGACCTTCTGATTTAGAATGATCACTAACTTACAACAGATATTCAAATATATGTTTTTTTTAAAACAAAGAAATCCTGATTAAGGCTAAAACACAAAGCACAGAACCCTAAGTCCCAATAACCACATCAAATACCATGCCAGAAACCCTTAAGTGTAATTAAGAAAGCTTCATTTTCCAAAACAATAGATTTTTAAAGAATACAAAGGATACATTTTAAAGCGACACCATCTGGAACACCTTCTGTTTAGAGCTTTTTAGAGCAAAAATGCTCTGTAAGTGGAAAATATTGTTGCAATATTTTTCTGTCTTAAAACACTCATGCTCTACATATAGAGAAAATTACCGTGAAGATTCAAATATTTATTTAAATAGAAATGATATACAGTGGATGATTATCAATTTATGAACTTTTCCAGTTGAGGAAATTCCTTCTTCTTGCCTTTAATATATATTAATTCTTTTAGCACTTTAATCAAAAGTAGACAAAGACAGAAAAATGTGAAATTAATTCATTAAATTTATTTAGGATTTGAAATTTTTCTTTTGGATTTGAAATTCTTGTGAAGCTGATACTTATTTTTAAAAAAGGTTAAAATTTATAGCTGGTTGATTTCTCTCTTTTTCAATTATCCACATTATATCTGTATGCCATCAACATGAATAATTTGAAGTTGTTTTATTTCCAAAAGCCACAGTTTTATCTGTCATTGACAAGTCTACCATAATCTACTTTAGCTTACAGTCATTATTTCCCAAGGGCCTAGCAGAGATGAAAAAGAGTGGTGCAATGAAATTCTCTTATTTTGGTATGATACTGATCACAACTATAATTAACTAGCAGTGTTTGTGAACTTGAAGAAAAGTACATATTCCCTCCCTTGGTAAATGATTCTACATTCACAGAGCCACCCAGGCTAACAACTCTGGAGTCTTTATCCCCTTTGCACAAAGAAACCAAAACCTATCAAACTGGCATCTCCCACATCCCAATACCAGACTCAGAAGGCTACCAATGTTCAACACCATCCATCAATTCCTCTTTTCATGCTGTTACAGTGGAAAGATTCTGTCTCCTTCTGGTCCTTTCTTAAACTTTCAATATCTCCTATTTCATGTCTCTTTATAAACACAAAAGTCCAAGCTACCATAAAGCAAACTATACATGCAGTCTCTTTCTGGGTCTAATATCTTACCTCACTGTTAATCCTATTAACCTGCAGACATTCTCGACACAGTGTTCTCACCAGCTGTTCTTTTAGTCAGTTTTCAACCTTAACCTGCTAAGTACCTCTGTGATTACTTTCTCTCTCCTTGAAGTAACCAGATGGACTCCATCATAACACTTCTCTATGGCCCTTGGAGCACTTGGCTTTAACACACACACATACACACACACGCATATACACACATACACACTAAACACAATGTGTAGGATATTCTATCTAGGGTTTTGTTAGCCACTCTACGATGTTCACACAATGATGAAATTGCCTAATGATGCATTTCTTCAAACATATCCCTGCTGCTATGCAACAAATCCCTGTACTCTTCCTGGGCCTTGTGACACCACTCTGCTAGTTTCTTGCCTAAGTCACTGGCTTAACAAGCAGCTTCTCCCTCCTGCCAACTCCTTCCAAAATTATGTGTATTCATCAAGTCTCCAACAAATTACTTCCTTCCTTCTCATAATAAAGACTCGAAATAACTTCACCTCCTTCCTTCTATGTACCAATAATTCCAGAATCTATATCTCCACCTCAGTAACTTTTTGCAAATATGCAATTTAAAAAAATAACCTGCTAGCAATTTCTCTATAGATGTCTTTAAAGCACTTCATATTAAATATGGGTAAAATTAAACTCATTATCTTTCAAGCTCTTTCACAAATCTTTTCCTTTTCCACTATTCCTTGCCTGAAGTTTATGTATTTGTTCAATACATGTGTACATAAATATGTGCATAAATAAACAGGTAAATGCAAGACCATAACTCATACCATACAAAGTGCCATGTGCTGAGAAAACTGCAAACTTCGCCGTCAGGGTTTATAACCTGCTATATTTACCTTCTATCAGGTGATTCTTACTTTATTCAGATTATTAATCTCACTTCTTTTTCTTCCACTTTCAAGTAAATGGAAACTATATGTATACTTTTGCTAATAAAATTTTATAGTGAACATTTCTTTTCTAATAAATGCAAAAATTTTAAATATTGGTAGCTTATATTGTAAAATTAGATTTTTGGCATACAGTATCTGTTGACCTGATTCTTAAGAATGATCTGTATAAACACATTAGTAAATTACATCTAAAACTTGTTGGTTTTTGTTTTTGTTTTTGTACTGGAGATTGAACTCAGGACCTTGTGCTTGCCAGGCAGGCAAAGCCACCACTGAGCTACATCCCCAGCTAACACTTATTTTTTAGAACAAAAAACTTTACAGTAAGTCATTAAATTAAATGTACACTGATTTCAAAAAAGTAATTCTTGCCAGCCATGGTAGCACGTGCCTGTAATCCCAGCACTTGGGAGGCTGATGCAGGAAGACTACTGAAAGTTCAAAGCCAGAATGGACTACATAGTGAGTTCAAGACCATCCTGAACTACATGGAGGGACCCTGTCTCCAAAAACCAAAAAGACTCAAAACAAAACAAAACAAAAAAAGTAATTTTCAATACCATATAGGTACTGGAAGACTGTTTAAATACTTAAATACTGCCTGACACATAGTAATGTTTTGTATTGCTATCATTGTGTCATTGATGTTATCAAGTTACTGTTGATCAAGAGAAAACAGGAAAGCAAGTAAACTATGATACAGTATAAGTATGTAGTGAACACAAATGCTTTTAATTGGTTTGTGTTATAGGATTGCTAATCAAGGAGATTTAAGGAAATTATTTGGTTATGTATTTATTCTTACATTTCTCTGCTCTCATTCTGGCTTATGCCTTACACTTCTCTTTTGCAAAAAACAATGCTTTCAAAATGACAATACTACAATAGATTTATAGAAGTTTTTAAATTATTACAAAAATATAATGAAGCACCTGCTATTTTGGAATCAGATTAGTTATCCAGTATTCTCAGAACTTGGAAAATAACTATTACAAATGGATTTCACTCCCTGAGCCCTGAAGTCCAGAAGAAAGGTCAATAAATAAAAAACATCAAAACATTTAGTCTTCTGGCTTCCGTAACTTGCCATAATGAGTGAATACGCTGCATACAGTAAGCAATAAACAAAATCCATCAAGTTGAATAAATCTACATCATGTTTACTAACTTCTCAATTGAAACCTAGGTACCACTGGTCACATCCTTCATAGATTAAAAATAGTAGAGAAACAGCTTGGCTATAGTAACTTGATAAGTAATAAAGAAAAATGATAAAATAAATTTGACCATCAAGTTGACACTTATCTATTTAAAAGTACAAGCTTCGGGCCGCTGCACCACCACCCCAGAGGGCCAAGGAGATGAGCCACGAAGGCGCCAGCACTCCCCCACCCCCGACAATGGGCTGGGTTGAGCCATTACCTGGATCCACACCGCAGAGTTGCAGGGGGCATAAAGGACACTGTTCTGAGCTTGAGAAGATAGAGTAGATGTGAACAACAAAAAGAGGGCCTCTCTGAGGCCCCTTGATGAAAATTAAAGCCCGCTGAAAAAGTGAAGAAAATCTCTGCAATAAAGGCACACCAGACCAGCTTAGTTGAGGGGGGAACTGCTGTGGACCAGAGCAGCACGGCTACAAGCAGATCCAAGCCAGGGATCCACCCTGACCCCAGAGGTAAAGGGTTCATCCGCCCAAGCCAAGGGCCTGCCTGGAAAAGAGCTGCACAGGCATACAAGCAACAGCCAGAGGTTCGAAGCAATACCATCAGTAAGTGTGCAAGACCCTAGCCAGAAGCTTGCTCACACAACAGGAACTGGGGTGCACAGCACCAGCCAAAGACCCTCCCAGACAAATAGCTACATAGGGGCCCTAGCCAGTGGCACACCTAGATACCATCCCAAGTGTACACAGGCCCCAGCCAGAAGCCCACCCAGACAACAGGTCAGCTCAGGGATTCAGAAGGCCACCTTTCTGAACCCAAGAATCAGTGTACTGGTCGAGCTGCAGAGAAAAGGCAGCTCTGTGGCTTGTGGAGAATTGAAGACCAATGGGTGAGCAAAAAGTTGCCTTGGCAAAGGCACACCAGGCTGCATCTTTTGAAATGAGAAGACACATAAACAAGTCTCAAAACCAGACTTCCAGATCACATAAGGCAACCCCAAAGGGAAAGGAGATGGAACAATCTGATACTCAACCACCTGGACTCCCTGAACTGGCAACAAAAGAGGATCTGGAAAAAATGAAATCAGAAATAATTTCTCAGATAACAGCAGATATTGTCCTCATACTGCAAGACATGATTAATAAATCTAGAGAGGACACAGATTAAAAAAAAATAGAGGAGCTCAGGAACATGATGGAATCCCAACATAGGAAACAAGTGGAATCCATAAAACAGATGCAAATAGATTTCCAGGAGATTAAAAACTCCACTGAAAGTTTATGCAGGCAGAATGAGCCAATGTGAGGACAAAATTTCAGATATACAATTTGCAATTAGTGACCAGAAAAAGAAAAATTTCTTAAAAATAGTAAGGGACCACGAGAAATCAATCTAGCAGCTGCTAGACAATGCAAAGAAGAATAACAGAAGACTGATCAGAGTCAAAGAACAGAAGAGAGTGCAGACGACATAAAAAAAAACGTTCACAGAAGTGATGGCAGAAAACTTCCCAAGGAGGAGAAAAGAACCTGACATACAGACAAGGGAGGCATATTGGACTCCAACTAGCCATGATCAAAAAAAATCAACACATAGGCATATAATAGTGAAGATTCTAGAAACCCAATAGAAGAACAAAATTCTACGAACAGTAAGAGAAAAGAAACAAATCACATACAAAGGAAAGCCCATCAGAATCACAGCAGACTTCTCAACGCAAACCCTCAAGGCAAGGAGAGCTTGGAGTGATGTATTCCAAGTCCTAAAGGAAAACAACCTCCAACCCAGATTGATGTACCCTGCAAAACTATCTTTCAAAACTGATGGAGCAATAAGATACTTTCATTACAAAGAGCACCTCACCAACTTCATGAATACCAAACCAGCACTCCAAAAAATTTTAGACAATATCCTAGGAAAAGACAACCAGGATGACAATCCCAGGAAGCCCAGCAGAATGAATCCTTCGGGCACAAGAAATTAAACGCTAAGGGGGAGAATCCAACAAAAATAAAAAGTCATAACAATGATAAGTCAATATGTATCAGTTATAACTATCAGTGTTAATGGTCTCAATTCACCAAACAAAAGAAATAGACTGGCAGAATGGGTCAAGAAGCAAGATCCAACAACACATTTAATTTAAAAAGAAATTCACAGACTGAAAGTTCAAGGGCAGAAATACTCCATGCAACAGGAACCTGAAAAAAAGCAGGATTAGCTATCCTTTTTGCAGATCAAGTGGATTTCAACTCAAAATCTGAAACACTTCTGGTCCCAAGAATTTCAGATGAGGGACAGTCAACCTGTATGCACAAATCTATTGTGAACATGCGTTTTCCTTTCTCTTAAGTAAAAATATAAGAACAGAACTTCTGGTTCTTAACAGTAATACAAGAAATTTCTATATTGTTTTCCAAAATGGTTTTGTCATTTTACATTCACATTAGCAGTATTAGAAACTTCTAAACTGGTTCACACCTAAGCTGACAATTGTTCTTTTAAAACTTTTAACTTCATCTCCCTAATGAGTGTATAATTCAATCTTGTTATTGTACTGATTAGTATTTTTCTGATTCTAGTGTTGCACACCTTTCCTTGTGCTGTACTGGCTATTTATCATCTTCTTGTGTCTACTTTTTAATTGGGTTGTCTATTAATGAGCTGTAAGAGTTCTTTATATATTCTGGTCATAGGTCATATACATTGTAAATATGGTCTCCTTAAGGATTACTTTTCATTTTCTTAACAATGCCTTTTAAAGTTCTAAATTTTGATGGAATCTCATTTATCAATTTTTTTCTTTTATACATCATGCTTTTTTTAATCCTAGAAAATTCTTGCCTACCCTAAATTCATGAACATTTTCCCTTATAATTTCTTCTTTAAGTTTTATACTTTTAGTCTTTCATATTTAGGGTCATAGATCCTTTCAAGTTATTTTTATGTATGGAAATCAAGGGTTGAGGTTAATTTTTTACATACGGATACCAGGTGTTCTAGTACCATTTGTTGAAAACATTACCTTTTCCTCCGCTCTTGAGTTCAGTTTATGTTCTATAAAATGTTAATGTTAAATAATCTTTCAAAACTCAGTGGACCATATATGTGTGGTTCTATTTCTAGATTCTCTGTCTTATCCCAATGATCTATCTGTCTTTCCTTAGGCCAACACTGCCTTGATTACTGTAGCTTTAGAGGAAGTCTTAAAATTAAATAATAAATGTCTTCCAACACTGTTTTTTTTTCTTTTTACTTTTCCACATCCTTTGTACTCCTACATAACTTTTAAATTTTAATATCCAATTCTTCATTTATAGCAAGTATACATAGACCTGAATTTTTTTATATACCTTGTGTTTTCTAATCCTGCTAAATTCAAATACAAGTTCTAGGGGCTCCTAGAGATTTCTTAGTTTTTTCTCTGTAGATGATCATTTCATCTACATATGAAGATCTTACTTCTACCTTGCCAATCCTGTGCTGTTTCTTTTTATTGCCAGACTATTTTGGTTTGGGCCTATATTTCAAAGTTTAATGGACAGATGAAGAGTAGGCATATCTGCCCTTGTTCCCCACCTTAGGGGGAAAGCATTGTACCTTTTCCATTCATATAAGGTGTTTTTGCGGGAAGTATGGAGTACATGTCTTTTATCTGTTGAGAAGGTTCTGTTCTACTTCTAGTCTCCTCATAGCTTTTACCATAAACAGCTGTAGAATTTAGTCCAATTCTTTTTCTGCAATTACTGACAGGATCATATGGCTTTTTCCTTTCCTTTGTTAAAATGATGACTTAAGGGGGTGGATCTTCCAATGCTGAACCAACACTGCCATCCCTATAATAAAACCACTTACTACATATTGCCAGATCTGACTTCTAATAGTTTGTTTTGTTAAACAAATTTTTATCTATGTTCATACTTTTTTCTTCTATTATCTTTATCCAGCTTTAGTATTAGCACAATGTTGATTTCCTAAAATGAGGGGAGAAGTGTTCCTTCTCTTTTCTGCTTTAAATATTTGATATAATTTATTAGTTAAAATGTATATGAGCCTGTTATTGTCATATAGGTAGGTTTTCAGCTAGGAATATACTTTCTTTAATAGGTGCTATTCAAATTTTATATTTCCTCCAGAGTCAGTTTCATTAAATTGTCTTCCAAGGTACTTCATAGAAGTTGTCAAATTTATTTCAAAGAAGATTTTTGTAATATGCTTTCTATATCCTTTTAAATTCTGTAAAATCTGCGGTAATGTCCTCTAAATCTTGATAATGTAATTTAAATATATATATATATATATAATTGACATTATGTAATAGGAAGAAAAGGTCTAAAGGAGTAGGGGAAGTGGGAGGGATAGAGGAAAGGAAAGAAGGGAAAAGAAAAAATATGAGAAAAGGAAAAAAAACGGAAACAAAGTTTTTGTAAATAGGGAAGGGTAGACAGGGTGGAGGGTAGGGGAATGGGGATAAAATAAGAACCAAGATTAGTCATGTAAAGGTACAAGATCCCAAAGATGAATATAACTATTTTATACCTAAAATGTACCAATAAACTTAATGAGAAAAAATAATAAAAGTACAAGCTCTATAAGCTTCGATACCAAGTCTATATTGTTAATTTTTCCTGTCAAGGAAGTAGCAAGCAGTAATCCTTCCACAAATATTAATAGACAAAAATTGTACTTGTTCTAATACTATCATGTCATAATACTACCTATGCACACATAATATTGCTTTTCTGAAAATATAATTAACAATACTTTGGCAATTCAGTGAAACTATCTTGTTGTACACAAAGCAAAATCTAAAGTGTCACTAACCATCACAATCCAAGAAATAAATAAGTAAAAATGATAAGTCCTAATTATGCCTGTAAGTTAAAAAAAAATTTTAACAAATATTTAATCAGCACTATGCTTTGCTCTCTAAGGCTGTTCATGTCCTCCTAAGAAGTTGTATGGAAGACAGGTTCAAAGAACTTTTGAAAATCATTATTGTTGTCACTAGCAGGAAAAATAAAGACGAAAGCTGATTTACCTGTATTTTTATATCATGTGTGTGTGTGTTTTAAGTTATTAGGAGCTACCGTAGAGCTGAACATTCTGAAATAGCATGAAGCTATTTTTTACCCAAATGGTACGAAATGGAGGGAAAAAAACCCAATTTATTCAAGAAACACTATCTCTTTAATTGTTCTGATATGTCCATAGCTGCTCATTCCTAGGTTCTTTTTCTTGATCTTCCTCTCTTTCTGTCCTTTAAATACTGGAGGCCTTTGCCTACAGTCTCAACTCTTTCCCCACTATACTGATTATCTTCAGTGAACCCATCCAGTTGTTTGGCTAAATAACAGCATTTGCTGATGAGGGTCACATTTCTATTTCCAGGTATAATCACTGCACTTAATTCAAAATCTGCATATCCAACTGCCTACTCAAGGCTTCTCTCTGCTACCAAACACATACTTCCAAAATACAGTACTGTTGCCAAAGACAAATACTTGATTTACTGTACCAAACTTACTGATCCTACCACTACTCTTCATGTACTTGTTATCTGAAAAAAAACAAACAGCATTATCCTTCATAAAATTACTCAGGCCCAAAACTTTGGGTTTATAGTTAATCTTACACTAATGTAATACACCAATGGATCCTGACAACTTTTCTTTTACAGTATATTCAACCTTTCTGACCACTATTTCTCGGGTCACCCAACTGTTCACTGACTTCTGTGAAAGCTCTGTAACTAGATACCCAGGTTGACTCTTGTCTTAAAAAGCTCATTCATCTTGATTCAGAGTAATCCTTTAAAAACATTAATGAGATCATCAAACTTCCCAGCTCTCAACCTGAGCAGCTTCCTATCAAATTTAGCATCAAATTCAAATATGTACACATCATGACCTCTAAGGCCCTATGTGATCTAGCCTGAGATGCTCCTGAGATATTTCCTCCCATTCTCTCATTCACAAAATCATCCCAGACACAGAAGATTATCTGCAGACTTTGCACATGCAAAGCACAAAAGTCTCTTAGGATCTTCAGCTATCCTTGACACTGGACCCTTGAATCTGGACCACAGTATCTGGATAACTGCAGAGTTTGCTTCTTCACTTTATGCAGATATTTTACTAAAGATTCCTTCTTTTATCATTCTAGCTAAAACAGAATATTGTTTCAGGCACTATTTCACTTATTTTTCTTCATACGATTTAAAACTGATGAACACAACATAACATAATTTTTTTTTCCACTTCTTGTACTAGTTTCACGAGGGCAGGGAAATTGTATTTTATTCACTGTATCCCCAAAACTATGAAAGACCTAAAGTACAGTAAATAATTAGTAGTTCCTGAAAAACTGAATAAATTCAAGAAATAAAGTTCTAGATATGTATCATCCACATGCATAGATGAATTCAAGATATTATTTACATGTATCATACCTACACTAAAAATAAATTTAGAATTATCAAACTACTTTCCAAATACTACCTACACTAAAAGTAAATTTAGAATTATCAAACTACTTTCCAAATATTTTCCAAATCTCAAAGGAATCTAGGTCTACAGAAAATTACAAAATTCATCACTGTTTATGATAAAAAAGTATAAAAATACATAGAATTCATCAATACAATCTTTCCACAAAGAAATTTTAGTTATATAATTCAGAAAAATTTTCCAAAAATATAAAATAATGGTTGGTTTTCCAAGAAGATAACCAAAATACCGTATCTCATTCCCAACACTTGTTGAGATAAAAGATTAAAAAGCAAAAAGGCACTTACCTCCCTTTTTCTACCAGGAATAAGACATCCAATTTTTCCCCATTTTGAATCATTGTGCTGGTTGCTGGAGGGATAAGACATAACCACAGATTTTAAATGTTACACAAAAGAAACAGAAAGACACAATTACTACTACTACTTAGCCAAAAGCTGAGGCATAAGCTATTATAATTTGATATAAAAGCTACTATTGTGTGAACAATATAGAATTATATCTCAAAGGGGCTTGAAAACCACATCTTACTTAGCTCTTGCAGTCGTCTTAAGTGCATTCTATCTTCTTGAGCTTCTTGCATTTGAAGGCAAAAATGTAAACTAGATTTATCCAGAGCAAACCAGCCTTTTCTCCACTGATCCAGGGCATGGCAGTCTTTGTAGAACAGTTGACCAATCAAATCATAATCGGTTTCTGTTAGGTTTTCAGCAACAAAGGGAACAAAATGCTGTTAAAACAAATACAGAAAAGTAATAAAGACAGTGAAAACAGGAAACTCCTTCCCTATCTACAGATATGAGGGAAGTTAAAAAAATCATTCTACTTTTTCTATTTTAAAGATTCATAAGTAACTCAAAACTCAATTTTATTTAAACTTGTATCTGTCTTAAAAGTGAACAGCTAAAATTCATTTTCAAATAGCAGTATCTTAAACCAATCTTTCTTGCTATATACAGAGTTGAAAGAGGGAGACATTTTCTTTGTTAATTTGTGGCATTTTTCAAAATGTCAATTTCCCATACTTTGGTCCATTCATATCTTCTACTGAATCTGTCCCTTTTCTCTTTGTGTATATCAAGAATAAAATATCTACCTATAAAAAAGACATACAAAGAAATGACTTCACAATATTAAAAATATCTTAATCATCAAAAACATGGTCTTAGATTTATGAGAATAATTTCTTGTCTGCTTCAGGTACTGGGCAGATGGCTTTTAACCCCCTTTGACTATAGTCTTTGACAATCTATTGAAGTATGGACCTTATTCCCTGAATCCTGTTTAAAATTTCCTGGACTCCTGAAGCTCAACTACAGACCCCAAGTTAACAATCTTTTCTTGACTTACACAATATAATATTTAAATACCTTGGCTATAGTCTCTGTCCATTTTCTTTGAGCTTGAGATGTTTCAGCTCCAAATAAAAACACACGCTCTGAGGGTAAGTAGATCTCAAAGATAAAAACAGGCCTACAGCATGCACAAATAAAAAGAGACCATAAGTTATGCTTGGCTCTTATGAGAACAACACAAATGTCAAGGTTTTAATTAAATTCCTTTTTAAAATGGGATGTTTAAAAAGTCAACCTATTCATGATATTATTGTTTTGTATTTTATTTAAATGACCTAAATGGAACATACTGAGTCAGACAAAAGGAACATTTTTCTAATTAATCACTCTGTAGCATGTCTTTGTTAATGTCTTGGACACTCATCAGTTGACTGGCTTGACACAGGCTCTCCTCGGTGCCAAATCCCCCCTCAGACAACTCCTTGCATTGCTCTAAATGCTCAAAAAACTGACCAACCTGTTCTTAACTCTGTTCTTATCTCACTTCACAGATTGTCTATCCTCATTTCATCTGATGACACAATTTCACTACAAAGCAAGTCATCTCAATTAGTATATCGGTCATTATTGTTCGGTATTACCTAATGTAATACTGATATATACAGGGCATATATTAGTATCACAACATAATGTAATAATCTAATTATTTAATAATGACAATGTAGTTCACATGGTTGTATGTAACTAACATCTCTAAAAAATCTCTTCCCTCATATAAAAATTTATGAAAATACTGTGCTACTACAAAACTTTTGGTTTAGGGTTGGGGGTATAGCTCAGTGGCAGACTCTGTGCTTAACATCTGCAAAGCCCTGGGTTCCATCCCCGGCACTGGAACACAAAAGAACAAACAAAAACTTTTGGTTTAGATTTTTCTTCAATTTTTATTTTTTATTAGTACATGTTTACACTACCTAATGATTATATCCTCACAGGGAGTTGGGACATATACATAACCCAACTCAATTGTTTTCTTCATCCCCTTCCACTATCTTCCCTCCAGCTCCCTCCTTTTCTAGGTCCCTTTTCCTCTTATGAAAGATCTATCTCCCTATTTCCAATTATCTTTTAATTTGCTCGATTTATACTTTGGGTTTTGATGTAAGAGAAATCATGCAATTTTTAAGCTTGTGTGTCTAATTTATTTCACTTAACATTATGTCTCAAGGTGTATACATCTTCCTACAAATCTTTATGGCAGAGTAGTACTCCACGGTGTATAAATACCACATTTTCTTTATTGCATTCACCTCTTGATGGACATAGAGGCTGCTTCCAAGATTTTTCTATTATGAATTGTGCTGTTATAAACATGAGTATTCATATATGATTGTAATATGATGTCTTTAAGTCTTTTGGCAAGATACCTAGGAGGGGAATATCTGGATCAAATGGAATTTCTACTTTTAGCTTTTTGAGGAATTGCCATATTGATTTCCATAATGGTTGTAGTTGTTTACATTTCCACCAAGATCATAGAAGGGTTCCTTCTTCCCTGCAGCCTCATCAGTTTTTGTTATTATTTGATTTTTTGATGATGACCATTCTTTCTGGGGTAAGACAGAATCTCAATATTGTTTTAATTTGCATTTCTGTAATGGCCAGAGACAGTGAACATTTTTTCATATATTTATTGGCCATCTGTACTTTTCTGAGAAATGTCTATTCATTTCAGTGTCCATTTAGATTTTAATACTTATAGTGTTTAATTATATTGCAAAACATAGGAAACTTTTCATATCAGGCCTTACATGTTGTTTCTAAAAATCTTCACAGAAATTCATTTAAACTCTCAAACGTATTACATAAATAACATTTAATCCTTTAATTGCAACTTCTTCAGACTATCAAAACATAAAAGTAGATCTTTAAGAAATTTAGCATTGAATATGCTATTGAATATATTCAATTTTTTAAATCTAATGTGAGTAGGTCATCACTGAATATTTTTTCTCATATGTTTTCTCATCATAACACTCATTAACCAAACACATACATTTTGCCATTAGTCCATTACTTAAAATAATGCCTGAATTATAAAAGTCAAAGTGCTACAGTAAGTACTGGAACATAATAAATTTACTTAGAATGACAGGCAGACACGCTGCCTTTCATTACCTAGTATATTTTAATTCACTACCTTTTATGGACTTCTCTAAGGAATGTTTAGACAGTGTAAAATGAATAGGCTTCAAGATACCATTAAATCCTTTTACAGAGAAAAACTGAAGACCTGGAATGTTAACAAAATCCTTTTTACTTGGTATGATAATTGTCTGCAAATACTTTTTGACTCTTAGCTGTTTAATGGTAGACCTACCCAGTATTTAAATAGAAGTCTTCTTTGTGTATAGCCAGGCAGATAACTTCACTGATGTTAATGGTGCCATTAGGTGTTGTAGACTTATCATTTTCGTAGTAACTCAAGAAGCCTCCTTCCAAAATACACCACTTTTTATTTGTCTCTATAAATTAAAGCAAACCCAAAACTTTTAAAAAATTGAACAACAACCTAAATCTACTTTTTAAAAAAATACATGGTTTAAATGTTGACTAGATTCAAACAAATAAATTTCCAATTTTGGTTAAAGAGCATGACATTGATGCATAGAATATAAAGTTGTCATACTTTCTGGTCTCAAAAAAATTATAATCTAATAGCAAGGAATGTACCAGAGAGAAGTGACAACTGATAAACACAGAAGTAGGCAGATCCATAAAATAGTTGTTGCAAAATAATTCTAAAGCTTTAAAGACTGATGACTGTAGAGAGTTACAAAGAGGAGAAAAAAATGTAGCATAAAAAGTAAAACTATACCTACTAGGGGCCGGGGATTTAGCTCAGTGGTTCTGCTGCCTGCTTTGCAAGTGCAATGTCCCAAGTTTGATCCCCAGTACCAAAAAAAAAAAAAAAAAACCAAAAAAAACTATACCTACTAATTAAGTAGGGATGCAAAGGAAGAAACAGTCAAGACTTGCAGTGTTTTCATGTTTTATTTAGGGCATATAAAATGCATCCGGCATAGGGTCACCACATTATAGCATGCAGGCCAAATCAGACCATCATCTGTTTTTGTAAATCAAGTTTTATTGGAACACAGTCACACACATTTGTTCGTGGATTGTCTAAGACTACTTTGTCACTGTAAGAGCATAGCTGAGCTGGCCCACAAAATCTAAACTTTACAACAGGTCCTTTTAAGAGAACTTTGCTGATTCTTGATTTGATAGGTGATGGCAAAGGTTGAAATGGTTTTAGCAGTGAAATACAATCAGATTTGACTTTTACACATTCTGCTTACTGTGAAAAGTGTATTTGAGAGAATGAAGCCAGAGGCAGGGAGACATGATACAGAAGTGCTGGGGACTGAACTAGAACCTGGCACATGCTAGACAAAGCCACTCTATCACTGAGCTACAGCCCTATCTTCATTAAGTAATATTATGAAGGAAAAATTGCTTGGAATTTTTACTTTCCCTAGATATAAGGAATTATTTTTTTTTTCCTTTTGTTACCGGGAATTGAACTCAGGACATTGCACTTGCAAAGCAGGTGTGGTGCCACTCCACTAAATGCCCGGCCCAGAATTATTTTTGAATTACCACTTCACTATCCTATTTTACAGCTCCAAAAACTAGCATAACTCAAATTGTAAGTTAATGCAAAGAATGGAATTATATAAGCAACATTCAATTTTTAATCTGAAATACACGAGAACTATAAACATTAAGGCCAAGAAATTCTATAGATTAGATATACGAAAAAAAAGCCCACAGATTAGATAATTTCTTAAGTCTGATCACTTTATAGTGGTTATTTTTCTTTGTAAAAAATACACACTTAGCCAGGGATTTAGCCAAGTGGCACCTGCCTTGCAAGCACAAGGTTTTGAATTTGATCCCTGGTACCACAAAACACACACACACACACACACATACACACACACACAGATACCAGGGGTAAAAAGGATCATGTCTGCAACTTACTTTGAGTGACTCTAAATATGAGGGTGCAGAGATAAAAGTATGAGACAAACATATACACAAATATGTATGTGTATATACATGACTGTGTGTATATAAACACATCCACAAAAAAATTAGGATAAAGCAAATATAAATATTAGTAACTGGACTGTCTAAGTAAATGGGTGTTCTTCCCTATACTTGCAGCTTTCTGTACCAAATCAAGTCAAAACAGTAAAAACTTAAAAGAAAAAATAAATTATTTATTGACTTTTAGCACACCATTATAAACTTAAGTGGAAGTGGTGTTAAGTAAAAGACAATAAGACAATGTATCACTAGGAGAAACACTCAACAGATAGAAACCCTAAGTGTAGAATCGCCATATTCTGAAAAATAGATTGCCAAATGACAAGGAGAATCATAACTAGTAGAAGCAGCCAGCACAAAGAAATCCTGGAAAAGAAATACTGGAAAAGAAAGCTAGTGGAGGTTCACCAGTTTCAAGTGGAAAGTGATGTGTTATTCCAAGACCCTCAAATCCTATAGTAAAACATTGTGAAAGGCCCTAATTTTTAAATAAATAATCATTGTTTATTTCTAAGATATATAAAAAGGACATTGTACTAATCAAAGGTAATTATGAAATAGCTTCAAAACAAGACGGTATGATGATTGGAATAATCTTCATCAAAAACTTTTAAAAATGTACAATATTCAATACACAGACAAACACTGGCACAGGCAAGAGTTCTATCCTGTTCTGTCACCATCGATTTGTAATCCCATGAAAGGGGAGATGTGTTTGGAATGATAACTGTCAGATGGTCCTTTTAGGGGTTGGCATTCAAGGAAGAAGTCACCCTCAAACTGCAGTAATCAGAAAAACCTTTCCAAAACATGCAGCTTTTCAATAGGCCTTTATTACTTGGGAGGCACATTTCTCAAAAAGACATGGATTCAAAGCTATAATTATTTCATAATTCTGAAAAAGAACAGCATGAGGAAAGTCACAGCAAGGGGAAAATGCAGAAACCCTATTTGGCTGGACAATCAGATTACACAGGAAGGCAGGAAATGGGAAACAAGACTGCAGGTTCAAGGCAGAGGCCAGGCCCCCAGAGACTTCAGTGACAAGTGCTGGGGAGTTTGTAACTCTTGCAGTAGACAAGTGGGAGACATTTGAAGGCCTTAAACAAACAGTGCCAAATGAATGATGCATAAAGCAAACATGAATGCAGAACTTAATATGTAAATTCTAAAGGAGAAATAAATGACAAATCTCTTTTTAAAAGGTGCATCCAAACTCATTTTAAATTAGCAATGTGGGCTAGAAGAGATTTAGTCCTTTAGCTCTATAAGCATTTCTTAGCTTTATATTCCTAAGTGAAATGGGCCAAAGGTCAGACAAGGAAGGCAGTTATTACCTCTGAGGACTTAGAATAGCAAAGCTGTGGTAGAAAGTCATGACATTCTTATTGATTTGGGAAGCAACGAGAAGTTTTGGCAAAACTATGTTGGACAACATTGGTCCGCTTAGGCCAATTTAGATGTGCACTCTTGCCTTTAAGAAATGTCAATACCCTCCAGGAAACCCTCTCTGCTGCAGAAGTCTTACTGTTAATCAGCTTCTAGAACTTGTCCAACAATAAACTTAGGGCCACAGAATGGGTAGCTGTCAGGTCTCAGCAGTTTGACAGGAGCTTGGTTATGAGATTAAGTAAAGTGGATAAAGTGATCAGAGATGATTTCTATTCAATTTTGATATTTAGAGTAGAACAGGAAAGAAAAAATTATAGTATTTACCCAAAAGCAGGTTAACAAGTACAGAAGTCACCTTTTTAAATGCTAGGATAGAAGGGCATGAATTCTCTACATGGGCACCTTGTCAGCTACATCTGTAGGAAAACACCTACACACAAAAACTAACTGGAAGCCAGAAGTAGCTGCATTTACATGTAATCCCTCCACTGTCCCTTCTGCTTGGTATTATGATACTACCCATTTATTTATGTGGTATATACCCTTGTACACATTTTATATATCTTAACTCACTGATTCCTCAGAATAATGCTGTTAGGTCAGTTCTATTATTATACCATTTTCATGTACTCTTTCCACAGAAATTTAAGATTTAATTGACTTTCTTAAGGTCACCCAGGTATTTAGCATCCGAGCAGGAGTATAACCCAAGCAGTTGAATTTGGGAAGCTACACTCTTAACCACTGCATGACACGCCTGTGTCTGTTTCACGTTTGAATCACTTAAATCCATTTTTAAAATGTATTGGGTGAAGAAGGAATCAAATCTTCTAATATATAAGTGCACAATAAATCTGCAGTAGATAAAGCAAAACTATTATTTATCAAAACCACAGAGTTGTTTCCTGATGGAGAATTTCCTAACCTGATGAAATTCAGCATCCACTAAAATCACAAATATACATCACGATGCCTTTTCATTTAAATAAATATGTTTCAGCCTTGGAAAAACAGTTTTAAACTATATAACCTAGGTTTTTATAGAACAAAGGGTTTTCAAAAATCTTGAGTGCTAATCTATGAAATTAAATATAAACAAATCAAAACAGAGTTTCTAGTAAACCATATCAACCACTTTCTTTTAAAAACGCAAACACTGTATAAACAAATCAAGGTAAGATACCTAGGGGAAAAATATGGTTGAGGAGGAAAAAAGGAAAAAAAAACTAGGATGCTATTATTCAGCTCTGTACTTAGGCTTACAAGAGCTATCAATCTTTCTTTTCATGAACACTAAACTGAGAAAGAAAAAGGGAAAATAAAAATCAGTCTTCATAACCAAGAGCTAGAACTTGAAATCCTGAAAGGTGAACTGACAATGTGAAGCTCTGTAGCTCTCTGAAGGATGCACGCATTTTATTCCCAGCCTTTGTCTTTGCTTTAATCATTTCACTCTGTGGACTTGCTGACAAGTGCTGATGGAGTGGTTTTGTCCAGGTGCTTGCCTTCCAGAGGCAAAGGTGACAACCACACTATAATCTGTAAATCTTTCCAAATAATTCATTTTTTCCATGGAGCTGGTATGCAATAACAGTAACACCACTGCAGAATCCTGAAAGGAGAAAAGAAACCCAGAACTCGTTTCTTCATAGTTCTTTTCCTCTTTCATTTTTAAGTGGGCTCTTTCTGAACAAAAGATGCTGTGTGTCAGCAATTATATCTTTCATTCAGTGGTCCTCCCTTTTCCATGAGGGAGTTATACTCCTAGACTGTCACTAAATGCCTAAAACTGTAGATAACAGTGTGTGTGTGTCTATTTGTGGGTATATATGTGTATTTCTGAGTATATATGTATATATGGTTCTTTCCTATAAATACAAAGCTATAATAAAATTTAAATCATAAATCAGGTATAATGAGAAATTAACAGTAGTAATAATAAAATAGAACAATTATAAAAACACACTATAATACAAACTTACTCATTGTTTATTTCTGTAATTTTCCATTTAATATTTTCAGGTCTCAGATGACTGCAAGTAATTAAAACCCAAACAAAATCATTAATACTGTCAAAAACAAAACATTAACATGTGACTTGCTCTCTTACCCTTCTAGTAACTGATTTAAAGAAATGGTTACTCATTCAACTAACATTTGCTCTGTCAACACTGTTTTGAACACCAAAGATGTGATCATCCTGGATGAACCAGAGAAAGACAACGCCTGATTGAGAGCTACAGAGTGAAACTGAGCAATGGAATCACTGAAAGAGGAAGAAACAAAGAAATGAAGAAGGAATTATATTCATGTAAGAATTGCCATGATGAAAATATGCAGCATCCTATAAGAGAGAATAGCTGGCAGTTGTAAGACACTTCAGTAGGGTGACAGAGGCCTTGCTGGCTGTGTGGTACTTAGGTGATCCCTAGAGAGTTAAGAATCTACTCAGACAGAGTGCCCCTCTCAGAAGGCAAACAGCAACTACAAAGGTGAAGAGGACATTTCTAGGAAGACAGGAAGCCCGTACATCTAGGTTTGGGCACATACAGAGGAAAGTCAGGAGTTGAAGGGGATAGCAGGAGAAGATCTGCCCAGGTTATCACAACAAACAGGAACGAGAAGCTGCTGGATGAACTTGGGCAACAGAATTACAGGGTCCGATTTACATTGCAAATCAATGTAACGTTTGTAGCAAAGCTAAGGTAGACCCAAGATCCAAGGTGATCAAAGGGCATGCACTACATCACAGAAGGATATGATGGTGAATGGGGCTAGGACGGTGCCAGCAGAGGTTCTCTGAGTTGGAAACTCAAACAGAATTTGTTGATAAATTGCACAGAAGAAGAGAATCAAATATCTTGTTAGAAGATTATTTTCAAATGAAATAATTTCTAAAGTGTTGCACAGCTAAAACTCAGCAACTCACTTTAACATTACTTTTAGAAAATGTTCAAAATGGGAAAACAGCCCCAAGTAAATTACATATACAGTGGGCCCTCTCTATCTGCGGTGCCAAATCCACGTATTTAACCAACCATGGATATAAAAATATTTGGAGAAAAAAATGTATCTGTACTGAGTATGTACAGACATTTTTTATAGTCAGTATTCCCTAACAATATAGTATAACAACCACACAAAATTTCTATTGCATTAGGTAATGTGTGAGGTAACTATTATAAATAAAATTTTTAAAGTATATGGGAAGAGGTACTATAAGTAGTATACCATTTTAAACATTTTATAAGTAGGACTTGAACATCCATAAATCTTGGTGCCCACAAGGGTCCTTAGAATCAATACTCCATAGATAGCAAAAGACAACTGTATAGATGCATCCATTTCTGTTTTTAGTTAAGAACTTTTAACCAAAAATTTTATGGTTGACTTATAAAAGGAAAAAATTAATCATAAATGTTCCAACATCAATTCAGTACTCAGTTTTAAAAATTAGCTTTAAGAAAATATTAAAGCAATCTGATAAGTTTATAAAAATATTTTTTAGTGTAAATAATGCTTAGCATATATACTGCAAACCTTAAGGAAAGAAATTTTGTGTTTCAAATTCCCTACTTGATCTTTGTGTAAATGCAGTAGTTTGAAGAATTAATCTATAAGATATCCTATTACTTAGAAAAAACATAATAGAAACTTGTAAACATTGATGAGTACAATAACTGTTTTATTACATTATTTAAATAATTATAATAGTCAATTCACAGGTTATGAGGGTACTTTTAACCTCCCTTGATCAGTTACACTTTGATTAGTTAAGGAATAAATATTGATAGGAAAAACAGAAGATTTTTTAAAATCTCCATAAAATTTGTCAATTATCAATTAAGCTGAGCAAAGGCAAATAATAAAAATCAATTATTGAAAGAATCAAAAATATCTAAATCCAAGGATAAAAATGTTCTTCCATCCTATTACTTCTTGGCTGTCACTCACAGTATGATCAAGGCCAGAATGTCATAGTAATAATTATAACACTAGTCACGTGTAAAATTCTGCTTCGTGATGACCTCCTTCATTTTTCATATGGAAACTAGCATATCAACTTTCTTACAGAATTTTTATGAGGATTATAATTAATGCAAGCAAATAACCTAAAGCAGTCTCTACCTGACATGTAGTACATACTCACTAAAGGACAGGTGTTGTTTTAGGAAAATTTCATAAAGTACAGTTAATCCTAATGTAATTCTGCTTTGAAATATATATTTTTAAATATAGGTTAAACATATGTAACAGAAAATCTGAAATCCAAAATGTTGCAAAGTCTGAAACTTTTTGAGTGCTAACAAGACATTCAAAAGTATAAAATTTTGGAGCATTTTGGATTTGCAATTTTTGGATTTGGGATGCTCAAGCATTAAATTGTCCATAAATTTCAAAAATGCTAAAAATCTGAGATCTGAGACATCTCTGGTCCCAAGAATTTCCAATAAAGGATACATGATGTGAAAAGAGTTTATACCGAAATAATCACTTTAAATGCACAAGTATGAGGATTAACATTCTAAAGTGAGGTTTCATCCTATTGTCCCTTTGATGAGTAATTCTACTGATTTACATCATCTTAGGAATTAATGTTAGATTGCCAAACCAATAAATGCCCACCATCAATTGGCTTGTATAAGTAATCCCTCTTGTATATTTTTTGTTCCAGTGAGACTAGGCTCATCATATTTTCCTGCCAATATTTCTCAACATAGTTTAAATGTAAATAGCATAAGCAGAAGGCTACATCATACTCATTTTTCTATTCCCAATGCCATGGCCAAACCTGACACAAAGAATAGCATGATAAAGGGATAAATGATCAATAAGCCTCTGCTCGGATAATTTCTTAACAGCTAGAATATGCTGTTAAATCAAAGTGATGACCCTAATTTTTTTTCCATAATTTTTTTGAAACCAGGCTCAGGTTTCCTTTTACTTAAATACACACACACACACGCACACACAAACACCTAACTGGAACAAATTTATTAAGATAACTTAATATTGACTGAATGTATACCAGGTTGAGCATCCCTATTCTGAAAATTCAAACTATAAGACATTTTGAGCACCAATATGATGACCCAAGTAGAAAACTGCACATCATAAAACCGTTTCACATTTAAAATTATTTAAAATATTGTATAATATTACCTTCTGGCTGTCTTTGAGGCATATATAAAATATCAATGATTTCTTATGCTTATACTTGCATCCCATTTTCAAGATTTCCAACTGTGCATAAATATTCCTAAATGCAAAAACGTCTGGAACCCAAAATCCAAAACCCCACACCCCCACGTGCTTCAGACAAGTAAGGCTCAACCTATGATAAAAACTTGCCAGTTCTTCCTATTCAGGCTTATTTATATTGTCTAACTGGTAGGGAAGAGACTGAGTTCTAAGTTTCTTGTTTGTCTGTTTAGTTGTTTTGGAGTAATATGCGAAAGCAGTAACAGATTTGTTTGGCTCACAATGTAGATTTCAGTGAATTCTGCCCAGAATTCACTCAGCATTCTAACCCAGCACTAAGTCCTTGCTGCAGCACGTGAAAGAATATCTACACCTACAAGCATTTAATTTATAGATGTTCAAAAAATATCTCTCTATTGCTAGACCACATCTAATATCTTAAGGGACAAAAATCAAAATTTAAACCTCTTATTTTAATAATGAAATAAAGTTTTATCTGGAAGAATATCTAAGAGGGGCAGAAAAGATACCTTCAAGTAGTTTCTTCTCTGAAGATACTTTAGAAGCAGAAGCAGGAGCTTGATACAAGAAGTCATAGAGGAATGTGGCCTGGGCAGGCTCTTGACTTAGCCTAGTGTCAGAATGAATATCATGTTGAGGGAAATCTAGAAAAATTAATGAAATAATACAATATGTAAATAATTATTCCTTTATGAGTATGTAGGTGATTTTTAAACTAGAAGAAAAATGACTTCAAATTTACCACTGAATATAGAGATTTGTTTTACTTTGCATAAAATTTGCAAATAAGAACCGAAGTCATACTTATTATTCATGTATGAAAATCGGATTTAATTTTGGTGGAAATGATTATATAGGATTAACAATTTTAGTCTTCCATTTATAAAATTAAGGAAATATAAAAGATGTATTTCCTGAACTTTTTCTTGAAATGACATAAAAATATTTTGGTAATTATATTTTTCTTCATTCTGATGATTTTAGTTGAGAAACAAAAAGATTGTGCTTTAGTCCTTTTAGGGCCCTATGAGAAGACAGCAGGATAGCAGCAGTGCTAGGGACAAACCTGAGAACTTGTTATGGTACAGAAATTCCATCTGCAGACTCTGTCCAGCTTTCTTGGCCAACAGATAGGGAGTGCTGTGCACAGGGTCTCCAGTGGCACACATGACATCTGCGCCACTGAAGAGCAAAGCCATTGTTTCCAGCACATCTGGTTTCACTACAGCAGCACACAGAGCCTAGTCGTTAACAAAAAATATACCTTTTAAGGAAAGGAAATATGATTCAACGTAGGAAAAGGATGGAAGTCTGACAATTCATTTATGAGATGGAGCTTGCTTTCCTTTTTTCCTAAGAAGGCTTTTAATAACCATGCTCTGAGGTAGGCAGTAGGCACAAAAGGTATGGATCTCAATTACAACCCAAACCTCCCACCCTCCATTCACTGCTTTACTATGATGTTCTCCTTTCAAACTTTCCAATCCATCGTAACTGTTTTGAAAGATACTTTTTATGTTTAAATGCTGTGATTAATGGCTGATGCTAATAAAAATTTAAAACACCGTAAATGTAATAGTGAAGTATACACAGAATGTTTTGCATGTGAATGATGTTAATATATTTTCCAACCTCATCAGAAGGCGGAGAATTTTAAATTATCATTGTGCTTGGGCAATGTGAAAGATATGTCTAAAGTATCTTTCCTTTAGGGACAAGGAACGGGAAGAGGAACAGTAAGCAAGAGGCAATGAAGCAACATTACTGACTTACATTATACAGCATCCTTGTACAAACATCAAAAAAGAGACTTGAAATTTTTTTTTTCTTAGAATAAGCTGCCTCTATACCTTTTCCATGCTATTTAGGGCAGTTCTCAGCCTGCACTTTATTATCTTTCACACATGAAGATGGTCACATTCCGACTCCACCTGAATGTTCAGCTTCAGACTCACTGCATTACTTTCTTCTAGACAAACTACACATGGACAGATTGGTGGTGATTCTGCCCTCTGCGACACTGCCTGAATCAATGGCAGGAGCTGTTCCCAAGGGGAACTCAAAGGATATATCCAAGAAGTCCCAGGATATACTCATGGTTCCTGCCCTGAGGGTCAAATGGTAAGAAAGAACTTATCTTTTCAAACCTGGCCTGGCTCACCTCTGGAATTTCCTTCACCTCAGAATTAAGAAGCCTGAATTCTTACAACTGATCTTGTAATAATTTGTCAGGGCTCTTATGCAAATTCTCTCTCTCTCTCTCTCTCTCTCTCTCTCTCTCTCTCTCTCTCTCTGGGTCTTAGATTTTCTTCATGTATAGGTGTGGGAAAAAAAAAACTATACATTCCATTCTGATTGTCTCTAGCACCTCCTCAGTTTACGTTTCTGCTCATTCCCTTTCTCATTACCCTATTCTTTTCCTTCACAGCACACTATCCTGGCTATTGTGTATTTAGTGGAATCTAGCTGTTACCACCAGTCTTAATTGACTGTCATTCCCAGAAATAAAAGAACCAAATCTACTTGTTAACACTATTGTATCTCTAGCAACAAAAAGAGGATTCGGTAATTACCAAGTGTACAAAAATAACTGCATAAATGATTTTTGTGAAAATTACTCACTGACACTAACATGATAGTTTTAATATGTCCATTGTAGATGTAAGTTCTAATAAGTAAACTTCTCGAAAATATTCAGGAGGGATGCACTTGTTAGTACTTAATCTAAAACTTATCTAATGGCTTCATTCATGGAAACTGCATGGTGTGAGAGACAGGACATCACCTGAGGACATCAATAACTGCTCACAAACAAGATTCGCCTTACTGTGCAATGGGAGAATGAATTGGGGGGAACATACTGCTGTGTTAAACTCACAAATGCCTTCCAAAACCTACAATTTACTCTCTCTATACTTAGTTTATGGACCTCTGATATACAGAATTACACTAAGCATAATCCTAGGTTTATAATACCTTATTATCCTATGAATATCGGGTATAAGTGGTTGGTTAGCTTAATGATACAACTAGTCTTATGAAAATACTATCCCCCAAAATCTTAAATATGTCACTAAACACCCTACATCTAATAATCTGGTTCCCACCCTACTGAGCCATCTTCCTGGGTCTTCTTCACCTTAGGAACCCACAAGAAATGTTGCATTTTTGTATGATGTTGCTTTAAAATCAGTTAATGACCCCACATTAGTAATACTTAAGACATACAAAGGAAAGCAACTTGTTTTAGGAGAACTGAACCAACAGATAAAAAAGCACAGTACATATATATATATATATATATATATATCCCCAAAATGTGGACAAAGGTCTTTTTTTCCAAAATACTCAACACAATGTTACTTCTGTAAGAATCTTTACCCAACAAGCACGGCCATTAAAAAACATTAAGGAACTGAAAATAATTAAAATATTATCATCTGAACATTAAAAGAAATGGGTATATAAAAGCATTAAATAACTAAACTAAAAGGATCTTACTGAAGAAACAGCAATTTAGAAAAAGAGGTAGGAATATTTAGCAAAGATATTTGCCTTAAAATCTTTGTCAAAAGACCAAATGGGCAGCATAAAATATTTATAAAAAGAAAAGCAAGACTTCAAGTCCACTGTATTTAACAAATTATAGTTTACAATAATACAATGAATAAATTGTCAATGTTGGTTGACACTGTCCATAATATAAAAAGTTACATTTTTGTAAAACAGAGGATGTGCTCAAAGTTTTAAGAATATTGAGGATAAGTGTGATTTAGTTGAAAACCATGGTTAGAGAGGAAAAATTTATTCACCCATGGTAATGAATACTCATGTAAAACAAGGGGAAAACCATTACAGTCTCACAAAAGAACGTATAAAAATTAAACAATAATTTTATCAAATAGCATAAGACCTTTTATTTCTTATCAAGAAACTTGGCACATGTTTAAAAAGGCATTAAAGTCCATATCTACTGTTACATTTTATTGAATACCTTATTTAATTCTTCTTTGGTCAGAGAGGCCAAAAGAGTTTTTCTGAATTTTCCTTCTCTATATTTCTGAGTAATAAAGTTTTTTCTCTTTTCTACTGGTGAGTCCATTTGTAATTCTTCATCTTTTAGAAGGTTACCAGCCCAAAAATCATTTGCTCTTTTGTTTCCAATGACAATAAAAAGCTGAAATATTTAAAAAATTATAAAACATCAGTTCATCAAATGTACTAGAATCTTCAGAAAGCTTCATTATAAATTAAAGCATAACAGTATAAAATGTAAGAGAATATATGAAAGACAACTCTTTTAGGAAGATGAAGTGTGAAAGTAGATATATCTATTTTTAATGTATAGCCTATATGCTCTAAATAATAGCAAAACATTAACGTGGAAAGGAAATACAAGCCACACAAATTGCAGGTAAAGTAGTCTTAATCTTGGAAGCTCACATGAAGACACATTTAATCAAAACACAGCAGGTGTATTAATGGTGCTAAGAGTGGAAGGGGAGAAGAAAATGGAGACGAGGGATAGCACCTTCAACTCAACAGTAGTTAAGTTGTCCAAGATGAGGAATAATATATTCTGCCAAATGTCTTCATTCAAATTTCTAATATGGCACCATGCTTAGTTAAAAAGAAAGTTCTTAATTTTATAAAAGCTGTCCAGTCTTTATGCAGTTATTACTGCTAAAACTCCCTTTACTTTTTATTTAAACAAGTACCTTATTTAAAGGTATCTGAGTTACTTTATCAAATAGTTCACAGCCATTTTCCTAATGTGGTGATGGCCTCACAAAAGACCATGTAAAGAAATCCTGCCACCCCATTGCATACCTCTACCTGGATCTCTGTTCATCACTACCAGTTAAACAGGGCTCACCTCTATGAGTTCATTGCTCCAAATGCTGGCATCCATTTTCAGACTTCTAACCTTGGAATCTTTTGGTCCCAAAGATCTATGTTGTCCTGAAGTAAATAATAAGTAGTAAAATTCTCAGCTTAATTTTTAATGAATTTATATTACTTTCTTTTAAAAATATGCATAGGCCAGGACTGGGGATTTAGCTCAGTGGTTCTGCTGCCTGCCTTGCAAGCACAAGGTCCCGAGTTTGAGACCCGGTACCAAAAAAAAAAAAAAATGCATAGGTATATATACACATAAGAATGTGAATAATCTCATCTTAAAACATACTAATACCTACTTTGCTAAATGTCCATAGCACTGAGTAGTTTATGGAAAAAAACACACTAGGTAACATCAATCATCTTTGTTACTATCCTGTATTAAAATAAAACTATATTTTTTCAGTTTTTATTCCTTTATTAGTACACGTTTGCAGTACACGGTGATCTCACTCCTCACGGGGAGCTGGCACACGTACATAACACGTTTCAATTCTTTTTTCATCCCTTTTCTTCCCTCTCTGCTTCTCCCTCCATCTCTTGGTCTCCTTCCCATCTGAAAGAGATCTACTGCCCTACTTCCTATTATCTTCTTGTTTTGTTCTGTTTTTTTGGTACCGGGGATAGAACTCGGGACCTTGTGCTTGCAAGGCAGGCAGCGGAACCACTGAGCTAAATCCCCAGGCCCCTATTTTCTTTTATTTTGTTCTTCATTTCTATTTCAGGTTTCTCATATAAGAGAAACTATCCAATATTTAAGCTTGTCTGTCAGATTTATTTCACTTAACAATATGGTCTCAAAAAAAATTCCAACATTATGGTCTCAAGGTGCATCTATTTCTCTAAAATGCCTCATGTTTATCCTTCTTTATGGAAAAGGAGTTCTCCATTCTGTATAAATACCAAATTTTCTTTATCCATTCATCTATTGATGGCCATATAGGCTGCTTCCAAAATTTATATATGAAAGAAAAAAAGGGGAAAAAATGGAGGGGAATGGAAAGTTTTCAGAAAGCTTGATGGTGTTAACATGACAGACTTATCCAAGTAGCATGATGGAACAGAAAAACCATGGCTGAACAATCATTTAAGAGAGTAAGTGAGAAGAATAAGTGGGAAGGTGAGGATCCTAAGGAGAGAGAAAAGAAAGGCAGCATAAGTAGAAAGGCCCAGGACCACACACAGCTATCTCCTCTAAAAATCTAATGGAGAGGGTGGCTGCCTGATGTTTTTCATTGTTGCCATTACTGTTAATTAGCTGGTGAGAAAAGCTGTTTGTAGTATGAGAAGTGTAATGTATTAGGGCTGTAGAAAAGGATTCCAGGCAACTCTTGTAGCTGCACTGCTCACTGCCTTGGCTGTAGCTCAGGTAGGAGCTCTTCTTCTATAATCTGTCACTGAACCTTGTACTAAACTCTAGTCCTGTACTTATCATGCAGTACTGTAATTACTATGTATACATTTTTGGAAGAAATGTCATGTCTTATATATTTGTCTAATTTCCCAGACTAGCATATTCTAGGTAAAGCTTCTGTGTGAGTTAGTACACGTGCATGCACATGTATGTACACATGTCTGTTCATCATCTAGCTTTCTGTTTGCAAGAGGCGGTCAGAGGGGAGTCCCTCTGACGGAGAGGAGACAGAGAAGAAAACTGCAGTAAAGTTTAGCTTGTGGCTAACTCTCTCCAAGACCTCTACTAGCATTCCTGTTATGAGATCCATTTCCCTCTACTCCCTGAGATAACTGTCTGAACTCTCAAATTCACTGAGAAGCCAGGTAGTTAGGTATTAAGATTTCAATAAAAAACTAGTTACTGGCCAGGGATTTAGCTCAGTGGCTGCACCGCCTGCCTCCCAAGTGCAAGGTCCTGAGTTCGATCTCCAGTACCAAAAACACAAAACAAGAAAACTAGTCACAATACAAGCTACTTTCATGAGTATTAATACTGTTTTAAAATGTGTCTACATAAAATTATTACTAAAGAGAAGCCAGATCCATATAGGAAGTTTAGGGCTCAGAACAACATTGATGTGAAAAATACATCCTAAGAGAACAGTGCAAAATAGACAAATCTTCACGTAAAGTTGCAAGTATGTGCTGGTTGCATTTCAAATATCTAAAAATTTTAACACTGTGTTTTTAAAATCTATACATGAACTAACAAGAGCAATATATGATTACATGCTTAAAAATCAATTTTTACATCTGAGTCATGCATAAGAGGAGTACAGAACTATACAATATTTCTAAATTGGATTTTGGTGTAATAAGGTCTCTCTGGTTCTACTTTTCACAGTCATTAGCTAGGACACATTATATATGATGACAATGAGCAGTCAGTGCCAGTGTGCCACAAAGCAGCGATGAGCATAACTTAGCACTAATTACCTGCACACTTCTTACAGATGACAACACAGAGATTGATGGACGCCCAGTCGGGATCTGGGGCTTTACAATCTGCACAGCTCCTGTTGGACTCATTGAACCAAATCTTCTCAGCTACTTCATAATCAGAGAGAGTTTCTGCTATTGATTGCTGCACAGCTTCAATCCAGTCTTGTTTCTCTTTTTCAGACTCGGCTGTAAAGCTGAAACAATTAACGTTTCTGCATTATCGATCTCCTTTGTAAAGGCCAATTAAGCAGTATGTTCAGTTTGCATATTCATTTCCTCACAAATTAAAAACCAGCTGAAAATTATGCTTGCCAAGCAGTTCTGGATTATCCTTTCTGCTAAAAATCGTCTGATTTAACAAATCGGTTTTCTCTCTTTAAACTTTCCATATTGTTTATGACTTTGTTTACATATCTTGAACCAAAATGACCACACACATTTTTCTTATCAAGATATAAAAACTTCCTTGTTAAATCAAAAGCTTAAATAAGAGGCCATGTTTCCTAAACAAGGGTAATATACTCATTGATCAGAGACTGGCAGAATTTGAAGACTACCAGAATATTTTGCCAAGTAAATATGCCATGATAGTCTGAGATTAAACTACCAAAAACACCCACTGATTTTTTTTTAAAGTTAAAAATAGATTTTTTTTTTAAATTAGAAGAATGTCCAGATGGCTTTGAGAGATTGAGAAGCCAGAAAAGTTTTAAGTGGATACTATTCTAACACATCCATAACTCATTTTTAACCATATTCTGACTTACTCCGCTTCTTAGTATTTCATGAGCACTTGACTGAAGGGATAAAACATGAAACAGCAGTTCACTCCTTCAGGAAAGCTTTACTGAGTACCCACAGTGTGCCAGTCAATCACTAACAAAATGAATCATCACATTACAATTTTCTGCTCTAAAAGTTCAAATGCTTTGAAATACAATGAAAATAATAGCTGGTTAACAACTTCTAAATAATCTATGAAAGTACATGGCTTACATATATTTTCTGAAGCACTTCATGATTCTATCATTATAATACTAATAAAATTGTTAGTTATTTCAAGTTATACTGGAGATTATTGTTCATAGCCAGTATCGTTATTTTATTTATCCAGTCTTTTTACTTTTATTTACTTTTTTGTGTGTTTGATGTTTTTTTGTTCTTTTGTTTGCTTGTATAGGAGGAACTCTGTTTTCCAAATGTAGGGCCTCAGGCATGCTAGGAAATCACTCTACTATTGAGCTACATCCCCAGACCCAGAATCTGCAAGTGTTAAAATAAACACTTGTTTTTTATTCAATCATTTCTTTCTCAAAACTTGAGCCAGTCCCAGCAGTAGGGAGGCTGAAGCAAGAGAATCACCACAAGCTCAAGGCCTGTCTGGGTTACATAGTGAATTCAAGGTCAGATCCTGTCTTTTAAAAAGAGAGCCAGGACACATTTTGACACACAAAATGAGTAATGAATTTAGCAGTATCTTTGATATTGTTAAGTAATCATTACTCTTTCCGAAAATCTAAAACAATTGCTTCTGACCTTCACGCTACCCTGAAGTATCTTGATTATTTGTGACAAATGAATTATTCAATAATAGTGACTTTTGTCTACACTGTATACTGTATCTATGGACTCATTATAGATTATTAAAACATTAAATATTTTAGAAATTTTGTCAGTCGTGGAATTACTAAAGAATACAATATTAAGTGAAGTGCAAAAATATCTGCATTAATAACTGTATGTGATCCATTAAATTGTTTCCCCTGAAACTGAGGCTTTGGAGGAAATGACAAGTAGGGATGAGTTGTAAGAGGGATAGTATCCTGATTGGGCAAAAAGAAGGTAAATAATGCAACTTAAAGACAATGTAAAATGTGCTTTTAAACTATTCTAAACGTGAAGAAATTTGTCACACATTTATTGATAAAAAGTAAATATTCACCAAATCTACTGTGAAAAAGGCATATTAAGAAAAGAAACATGAAGTAAGGATTTTTATAGGTTGCATAGTTATTCAGTCTACTTTTATAAGGTGTTTTTATGTGCTGGCTATTAAGTCAGATGACCTGGAAAGGACACATGTTCATTTTAAATGTCCTATAATGGATAAAATCACCACTAGTATTATAAAGATGGGTTGCTGAGCTTCCTTGTAGTAGTAACACAAAAGAAGTTTTAAAATAAGCTTACCTATAGGGCTGGGGATTTAGCTTAGTGGTTTCGACACCTGCTATGCAAGCGCAAGGACCCAAGTTCGATCCCTGTTACTAAAAAAAATAAGCTTACCTGAAACTCCTATAAGGAGTGATTATTTCAAAAGACTGTTTCACAGTTCGATCCACTTGCTTTACATTTGCTACATTCATAGGAATTATGGTAATACCAAGTCCACTCTTAAAATCCTAGTTCGGAAAAAAATATTTTTAAGAACTATAAGACAAACAGGAGGGCAGGGGAATGGGGAAAAAATAAGAACCAAGACAGATTGCATAAAGGTACAAATTTCCAATGATGAATGTCATTATATTGTATACTTAAAATGTACCAATAAAATTAATAAAAACAGAACTATAAGCAAACAACAAAAAAACCCCTGGATTTTGAAAGTATACTCGTATTTTTTTTTTAAATCCAGTAACTCCCAGAATTTTACTATACATATGTATATGGAATGAAACAGATCCAAACAGAACATGGGCTGAGATTCATTTTTCTTAGGTACTTTCAAGACTTCATAACACTGCACCATTCTAAGGCTGGCAGCTGGGCTGTTATAAAATATGGGTTTTTGTCACATGAAAGACAAGTTGCCTAAGCCTTAAATACTGACACACACCTTGCTTTTGAAAGTAGGCATTATATTCACCTTTATTCATTCTGTAAAGGAAACTAACAACTCACAACCCTTACTATGTGCCAAACCTCCCAGATGGCAAGGTCAAATGATAACATAAAATTAGCATAATTTCTATTTATATGAAAAGATGGATAAACTGAGACATAAAGAAATTAAAGTTACATGGAAGTCCAGCTAATTGAACAATCTGTCTGATTGTTCTTTCTTGGGTTCCTATAGTAGATTCTCCCTGATGTGCCACTTTATTTTTCTTATCATTTACTCTCAAAGGCATTATTTATCAACTTAGTTTTATCTCATATCCAATATTTTATTGCTTTCCTTTTTCATAAGATTCTTAAAAAGCTCTTGTAATGCTACTTTGATATCAAAACTATTTGTGCAACATCTAGAACCACTGTGTACAGCTTATCTCAAGAAAATTAGAAACTGTCCAAAATGCTACAAAGAGATTGCATTGTAAAGGACTAAAGTTTGTGAGACATTATCTGCTCATCCAGGTTTTAGATAATCAATTAGATAATCTCAACAGTTTCCAAAATACAATATGCACCTCAAAAGAGAATTATCTTTGTGAACAAAATGTGCTGTGAATACCTAAATTCAATTAAGCTGAGCATAACACAGCCATACTAAAGGGAAAATATAAAGAAATTAATTCATTTTCAGTAACAACATTCACCAAAGACTATTTTAGCAGGACAAACAGAAAGAAGGAATTCACAGCATAAGCAAAAAGTAGAAGTATAATTTTGTCATCTCTCATACACCTACAAGTGGCCATATTTCCTAGCTTTGGTCAGTAAAATACAAAGAAGTGCTTGTACTGTTGGGGACAGTCAGACATGTCTTAGAAGGATAAAGCCTTCCACCCCAGTTCTTTGCATTTCTTGGGAAATGACATGTATAGGCAGAGAAGACATTTTAGAACTTTAGAATCCTGGATGTCAAAAGCCTGAGGACCAACTCTTATGCCCTGAGGATGCTGGAGTGTGGGAAAAGAAACAGAAAGACCTCTGTTCCCTTGGTAATGTCAAGTCTTCTCTGCCTACATCCAGAGGTTGCTCAAAATAATTCCCTATCTCCATTAGGTTTTTGTGCTTAAAATTAACACATTCTTGACTAATAAGTACAAGAAAATAATTTTATAACAAATTTCCCCCCATTGGTACTGCATTGCATTTCCATTCACAAACTTTAGAAAGGCTTTTCTTAGTTATTATTTTTTTATTGTACAAGTATTTAGTTAGAATAAGAAAATGACTTATTTAGCAAAGAAATCACTGATTTTTTTTTCTTTCCTGACAAAAGAACAAGTGGCTCACTTTATCAGACAATAAAAGGCAGAAATTGAGAATTAGTAGTGTAAAAATAAAGATACAGAGAAATGTTGAGTGTTGTAAAATAATTAGGAGTAGTATGCTTCCACCTCGTAGTTAGCCCACTGCATGAAAAATAGCACCCACTGTGATATATTTGGACAGAAGAAACATTAAGCTTTTCTAACTGGCCACATCCTAATAAGTTTTAGCCTATCAGCACAGGGTTGTGCTTACTTATTAAATTATAAAAGCAAGTTCTCTATTATCCATAGCAATACTCTTGATGGATAATGCAACTATTGGACAAACTCCTAATGTGACTGCGAATTCAAATTCTCTTTTACAAATGGGGAAACAAGAAAGCAATAGCAAAATGAGACATACTTAAAAGAGCTTTCTGAAACTCTATGATAAATTAGTATACTTGGATTATATGTTCTTCAAACAATTCTCCATAATGAGGCTTTTGACAACCACTTCAGATTATATTCTTCCATGAGGGCCTGACCTGCGAGTACTGTTTTACTAAGGGCAGAGGCATGTAATATTCTGACCATCAGACTAGCAGATGGTGCGAATGACAACCTTTTATGGAAACTGATGAGTGTTATCAAGGTTCCTGCCTGAATAGATGGCCCTTCATTTTTACAAGCAAGTCATGTAATGTCTACATCCGAAGCTGCAATTTCTGTTAAGTGAGGGCTGGCTCAACACTCCAAAGTTCTCCCAGGCAAGCCAAAGATGATTTTTTTAGCCTCGAAAACTGTAACCCATTTATCAGCTGCTTGCCATGGCCATATGGTTTTGAGTAATTAGAGTATCTGCATAGCTCACCAACACAAATTGACTGTAAAATATACATGAGAGTAACAAAATAAATGTCAGTGCTCTGGAGAGCTATTAAATATGAAACAACTGCATTTTCTATTAAAAATATTTCTGGTGATAGTAAGCCCTTTTTTCCAGACAGTATTCCAGAACACTTAGATTATTTCTCATTCCTAGATGCTTATCAAAATTATCAGTGATGATCTCTCCCTCTCAACCTGAGATTTGACTACAAGATTCCGAGGTCAGTACCTAAAAATCTTTGATTTACAAAAACAAAACTATACATAAGGTTCTTATGGTCAATACTGAGAAACACTGAATTAGATAATAGGAGCAGTTATAGAATTTAGACAGGATGAGTCAGCAATATTTAAATACTGGGACATAAACACTTTGCCTTCTGTACAATATTTTTAAAATGCAATCAAAATACACAAAAAACATTTGCAATCATTAAGATTACAGGCTAAAAATAAGCAGGCCAGAACACAATGACATACTCAACTTCAAGATCCCATATGATCAATTGCTAAATCCTGTACTTGTGCTCAAAGACTAAAAACATCTTCGTTGTCTTAATATCTATTTGTATAATGCTTTGAAGTTTACAATCTGCTACAAACTTGCATTTGATTTTCTAAATGATGTTGTGAAGATATTGCTATTTTTAAATGGGAAAATAAATCCTAGCAAAGCAGTGTTTATTAAGTACCTGGAGGGTGTCAGTAATTATACTAACTTTTGTATCTGAACAGAAGTATAACACAAGGTACCTCCCTTGGGGAAACTTATGGCTTAAGGAAAAAAATGAGAGAAAGTAGTAATACATGCAATGAAAGAAAAAAAATCCCTAATTGTAAGGTAAGCACGGGAATCAACCCAAAAACAAGAGTTGTGTTCATAAAAAGGCTTTCCAAAGGAGGTAACACCGACTGGTCAAAAAACAAAACCCACACCAGCTTAATGTTGAGGTATCTCTCTCATGATTCAGTTCGTTTGTTCACAAAAGAGAGAGGCAGTACCTGTAGCCTCACTTTGGCAAGGATTCACTTAATGCAATAAAAATCCTTAGATGAATGTCTGGCACATACTGAGTGCCACATAGGTCTAGTTAACTGTTATTATTATTTTCTATGCCTTGAATTTGAAATCAACTGAATGCCTTATCTATTAAAAAGTTAATTACAAGAAAATACATATTCAAAAATAACTAGGTGACATAAATTTTGTATTTTAGAAATGGAAGGAAATGTGAATGTTAAATGTTCAGGAAAATTAAAAATAAATTACCCATTAACTACAATCTGATTGTGAGTTCTATTTTCATCCTGAAAAAATAAGCATGAGCCAAGGATGAACCAATCTTTCAACCTTTAAAATGCTATAAACTCTACTGAAAAAAATGTAACAGTGGGTAGAACTGTTATATAAAATAAACAGCCAAAAACACATTGCAGACTAAGCAATATTTTATATTTAGTTTTCTGCAACAGGATATAGGATCTCAAGAAACATGAACCCCACCAGTAGCAGTAAAAACCCCCACGTGTGTCACAGTAGAGTGGGACCCTGCAGCTGGGGCAATGACCAGTGCAGCCCTGAGGGTCTGACCTGGGGAAGAATCGTGGCTGAACCACTTACTGGCTATAATACTATCAGCAAGTTATCTAGTTTATCTAGACCCAAATTCCCTCATTTTTAAAAATACAATATCTATCATACAGCACTGTTATAAAAATTAGATGTAGCAAAATAAACTTTCATACATCCTGACCATCTTTTCATGTGAAACTTCTAAACACAGAATTTATCTTCAACAAAAATTTTTCATTTTATTTATAAGGACTGGAAGTATTCACACCAGTGATTCCATACTATTCAGATAGGAATAACATTAAATATTTACCAAGATACTGAATTTATACAAATCTATAACAATGCAATATGGCTAAAATTTCAGTGAAAGCTAAATGATAATTTGATTCCCAAACAGAAAAATTCAGCAACAGTTTATTAACCCCAAATCTGCTGAAATCTCAAAGCTATTTTTAGAAATACTGGATGCTAGGTTTCCCTGCCAGGAATTTAAGAAGTTGGTGCTTAAACATTTGTTGAAAACAGATGTGGCATTGTATGACATTGGCACCAAACTTTCTGGGAGACACCAGATGCAGAGTTTGGCCAGATACAGAACCCAGAGAATGTGGGGCCACCACCTACATCCTGTAGCTTCTTTCTGTGCCATACAACCCAGAGCCCTATGAGGCATATTTAAATTCTATTAGAGATTCATTTCCATGCCAGCACACCAGGGGACATTATGTTGGAGGAAAGGAGGGGGAATAAGGCTCTTGTTATACTCTGATTTGAAAATGCTTAATCAAGTGAGTTTATGTAGTTAAAACTCACTGCCACAATTATCATCAAATGGTTACCCAAACCCATCAAGCTAGACATCTGGCTGTAATGAATTTGCTAATATTAACATGATATTTAAAAAACTCATCAGGAAGAGATGAGACACTGGCTGTCAGGAAAACAACAAATGGAAACTAAAGCCAATTCCCTCAAATTTACCTCATGTCCATTTGCAGAAACTCCATCCAATTAGCAATACTGTGTATATACAGATATAGAGATACATACATATATGTTTCAAAGGGTTAATTTATCTTGTTAATTTTTTAAAAAAATACTAGCTTATATACTACTTGTATAACAAGATAAATAAAGAAAATAATAATTGTTCCACATTACAAAAAATGTATAAGCTTTGAACTGATTTTATTTTATTTTTATTTTTTTGGATCCAGGGATCGAACTTGGGTCCTTGGGCTTGCACAGCAGGCGGCGAAACCACTGAGCTAAACCCCTGGCCCTGAACTGATTTTAAAAGTTTAATTATATATAAGCAAAATTGTATAAAAACTTAACAAACTTAAAAGTAGCTCAGAAAAACAATGGCAGAAAATATGATATGAAGACTCACATATTATTTATATAAACAGCTTAAAGAAACTGGCAAGAAAGACAATATGATCCCAATGAATAAAAAGAGATGTGAGATAATTTGTAGCCCCCAAAATCATAATTTGTAAGAGAAATAGATTTTTATAAAAAGGTAAACTCTCCTGACAGGATAGCATCTGTAAATGACCATTAATTCAAGTTTATTACATATTTTTGCATAGTATTAGCTTCTCGCCTGGATCTCCTGAGGAAACAACAGTAAATAAAATATTCATACTATTAATTTAGGAATATAAAAAATTATAACTGATATTTTTAATGTTAAAATGTAACTGGCACCTACTCAGCATTTTAAATATAAACAACTCTTCAGGAAAATCACAGCAAATCTTGTCAAAAAAGAAAATTCAAAACCAAAGACAGGGCTATCTACAAAGTAAGAGGAATCTCATGTGTTTAACACTACATCATTCTCATCAGGAAGTGCACAGAGCAGTGATCTTGTGGGGTTACCACTTGCCCCTAGCTCCTAGAATAGCACCTACAAGTGAGAAGAGACCTGCTTAGCACTTGCTAAATGAAGGAATGGATGAAGAACTGCAGCGACTGTAGTGTAATCTATACAAACTCAATCAGACAAACTCATTTTATGCAAAGTTGAATAATATGAAAAAAGTCAAAACACATTGCAAGTATATAAAATATGAGAAGAGACAAAACAATGTTTTAAGATTAAAACGGGGTGGGGCTGAGAGATGATGCTAAATATGTAAGGGATGACAATTTATGTGACACGAGCAACAGAGTTTTCCAAGAGGTAACTAGGTAAAGAATTTTAGTGTCAGTTTTGACTATGCCTTTTTCGTCTCTGATAGATGTTTTTAGTTATCTCTTCATAGTTTTATCCTACTTCTCCTTAAAGTCTATATGGAAAAAGAAAAAATCAAAAACACCTAAGGCAGTAGCTAATAAAGTATTTCATAACATATTACCTCTATATAGTCCAAGAGCTACTTCAGGTTTTAGTTCTTACAAGGTGCTAATAAATGAAGAGGAATATAAGGGACCAAACAAAAGTGAATTTTTGAACTGAGAAACTAGGAAAACCAAAGTCCATGGTAAGTCCATGTTGATGTGTACTATTCAGATTTGAGACCAGCCAGAGAATTATCAATGAGAACGTGCACACAGGCAACCTCCCTAGTATCCTCATGCCATTTCTCTTTAAAAAGAGAGAATTTCAAAAAGTATAAAAGCACTGATTACAGTATTATCTTAGTGGTTATTTTAACTTAGAAAGTGTATATTCTTGATTCAGTGTAGGAGATTGATTCAAAAAAAAGAAAACAATTATTCAAAATTTATTTGTGAGGATACTTGAGACCTTAAGAACACTTACTAAAAGAAAAAGCTCTAGGAAAGATAAATAATCTCCAAAAGTAACCTTCTAGACACACACAGGGTTAAAGGAGTTTACAGGAAATAACAAATGAAAAATATCTCTATTTGTTTTCAAACACTTTTCTTTAATGCTGACTTTGCAAGTGGGAGTTTAAAAAACTCCCTCCAATAAGGTACACTTTTGTAACAAGCATCTATATTCAAAAAAAGGAAGTAAATTGTTAAGGGAGGATTTATGGGCTTAAAATTAAAAACTTATACAAAAATTGTGAGTTTTTTAAAACAAAAAAGCAATAAACTATATATTAGTCTAGAACTACACACAGGTCTTCAAAATTCAAAAATATATTACTACTAATAATGACTTTCTTAATTTTCTACTTAAATATTTTTCTGTACTTAAATGTTCCAAAATACTTAATCAAGAAAAAGACACAAGTCTAAATTACGGTTAATCCCAAAAAAGAGTTATCACAATCCCAAAGTACAGATGAAAGAAACACTGATATAATGTTGTCGAAGACTATTTTTACATATTTCCCAATTCATCATTTTGGAAGGAGGAAAACACATCAGAGCAGAGTTTTATAATGTGTGGTACTGGAATCACCTATCTGAACCACCTGGGTATTTATTTAGGAATCCAAATTTCATCATATCTTTCTCCAAAATTGAGTCAAATGGTCTAAACTAGACTTAATAATCTGAAAGTTCAAGATGTGGCTCAAGTAACAGCCTAAGAAGTAATAATCCACTTCCCTTCTTTATATGATGCCAATTTAAAAAAGATTAACTTAACTACCTGAGTCAATTAGTAGTGGAGCAAGAATGAAAACCTGTAACTACAATCTTGCATTTAAATCATCTTTGGGGTAAAGGAGCTAACTCTTTTCATGACTCTTCAACACATGCTGTACTGGCTACTCTTCTAACCATGTCCACTGTACGTCTATTCCTCTAAAGTGACTGTCAAAGTAAGTTAGTAAAAACTGTACATATATTAAAGGAAAGAAAACTGAAGTTAATTTGTTCCTTGGGCCGGGGATTTAGCTCAGTGGTTTCACCGCCTGCTGTGCAAGCGCAAGGACCTGAGTTTGATCTCCGGTACAAAAAAAAAAAAAAATTTGTTCCTACACTGCAGTGGTGTAGGTCAATTTCTTTATGTTTTAATTCTCTTTATATTATTGTTATCAGGGTAACAAATTCACTGTTATAAAATAATAAAGATAATTAAGCCTTGCCACATTAAATTAGACCCAAAACAAATTAAGATACAGAAGTTCAAATCTAATACCTACTACATTTTTATGATGAGTTGCTTATTTTTCATTACCTTTGAAAAATACATATGGTGTATGCTCATAAAACTTCTAGAAGTTGTAAAACTTCTAGTGAAACATTTCACTATCATTTAATGCTTTTCCTAAAACACAGGTTGATGCCCACACTACCATAAAGCCCTCTGCATTCAGGAAAAAGGTTCCTTCCTTACTTATCATGCCACAGCTTACATAAGTTAACCTGCTTTACTGTATGAAACAGCCAAGGAGCAACCTTCTTCTGGAGAAGAAGGCACATACCACAGTGTAAAATGGAAGCAACTGGAATGGCGTGAGCATGGATAACCTTCCTTAACTTAGCCTCTCAGGCTCAAGCCAGCTAGTTCATAAGACATTAAGATTTAACTCAAGCCCAAATTCTTTAAGATATGACCACTATATTAAATGATGCAATTAAATAAAACAAAATTAGCACATCAAAAACTAGTTTCCACTTTTCCAAGTTGCATATATAGGTATGGTAATACAAAGAAAAAGACTTCAAATCTATGTACATCAAAAATTATTTACTTATTAAATAACGGGGCAGGGTCCAGCCTTAATACTTTAATTTTTAAGAGAACATATTCATTCCTTATGTAAATAAGTGTTCCTGGATCCAAGTCTAGATTTCTTAGATGCTCCTTTTGTTGTGTCTCTCTGTAACTCCTGCACAATCTAATACAGCACTGCTCATCCTTCACTGGGCTTGTCTTACTTTTCCTCCTGGAAGGTTAGACCTATGTCTCCTTCTTCAGTAAACACAGTACCGTTAGAGGGCCAACATGATACACAAAGTGTACTGAATGCATTTCCTGAAAGTCCTAGACAATGATTATTCATAGAAAGAATTCTTGAGCTATTTCTGAATGTTTAAAGGACAGAAAATTTCTTTTCAATTTAGCCTTTTAAATGACAGTTTGGTATGATGGTTAGAAAGCCAAGGTTACAGTTATAAAGTTCTGGATTTAAATTAAATTCTGCATGATGAGCCATAATCCCTACAGAAATTACTTAATCTTCATTTTTCTCATCTATGAAATACAGATGAGAATATGTGTTTCCTATATTTGTAAGGAAGATTAAAAGGGAACATTTACAAGTCAATTAGCAGGATATCTGTACTCAATAAATGGCATCATTATTATGTTTTTTCACACCCAATTACTAATTATAAATCAATAATGTCATGTACTTTTCTGCTAATCAAAAATGTTACGAAAACTTCAAAAATATCTATTCTACTTTGAAAGAATAAGAAAAACTCAGACAATCTTGCTAATGTAAACAATGAAATTAACGTAAAGTCTATCAGGTTTGTGCAAGTAAAAAATGAATAACTCAAATGGCAGAGTGACTTCCATACCAACACATGCAAACTATGCATTTTTAACCTCCATTCCAATACGAAGAGTTTTAATCATCTAACTTCACAGAATGAAAATGTTAATATTCAGTTCATACACATTATTAAGCTATACATCACTAATCTTCTTGAGGAATATGCTAACTATCCAAGTTATTAGCATGCCAGCAGTGCTCAATGAAGCCTTCCACAATTAATTGGCTAAGAAATCTTATCAAAAAAAAAAAAAACCTCAATGAGTAAGTTCACACCAAAGTTCAGAGGATGCCTTGGATAAAGATCTATACAGTGCAGTTAGTTTTCTGAAACTACTGCTTGTTTAGAATTGGTATCTCTTTTTTTGTTATGAAAATAGCACTTATACTTCACCTTACCATAACCTACTATAATGTACAATAAAACAAGTTTCTCCTAGATTAGATATCCAAAGGACACAGATTAACACCACAAATGATTGCTAAGCACCTAATATATCCTAGGCTGAAAGATTAAAATATAAGAAAATATACCCCAAAAGAGACAAAAAAACTTTTCTTTCACATACTGAAAATCAGAAACATTAGAGAAAAGGAAGTGTACAGAACCAAATAACACTTGTTAACTCTTTATTTCATCATCAGTCTTCTCAAAAATATTGAAATTCTCTATTGAGTATTTTCACATCAACCAAGTTTAAAACCTCAACAATTCAAGTCTACTTTATGTACATGTGGTATGTGTGTGCAAATATATGTATGCACGTTTTGGGATTTGTGTGTGTGTGTGTGTGTGTGTGTGTGTGTATACACACACACATATATCTCTTTTCCCACTTATCTCACTTATTGTTTCCCACAAGCAATATATCTACTAAAAAAGAAAAAAGACCAATAAAATCTTGTAAACTCAAGCAAGTGTATTATGTGTGTTAACTCTAAAAATTTCTATTACAAAAATAAAAGCAGCACACCAGATGCAGAACTGGCCCTATTTCATCAACAGCTGTAATGGTGATTTGGTTCTTATTCTCTCACATAGTTTTATTTTACTTCAACTAAGGAATATGTTTCAAAACTTATTTTCAGCAATGCTCTTTCCTCATCCCCTTACAAAGGTGATGTCCAGCCTCAAAATGGATGTAGATACTTTTCTGAAACAAAAAAATTCAACCACTCTTTCTCTGCTTTATTTAGTAAGAACTCAATACAAAAACAAGGCTCTATAAATAAAAACTCCAAAAACTCAACACAGTTACTACTATAATCAAAAACAGCAATTTCCAATTAATGTAATAAAACTCACCTGTTCATTTTTACAAAGCCACAGACTGCTTCCCTTTAATACAGTAAAAATTTTGGCTTTGTACCCTCTCAGTTCAAGATATCCACATTTCTCAGGTGCAACAGCTACTTGAGACTGAGGAGTAAGGGACTGTGACTTCAGTGCATTTAACAGTATACTGATCCAGTCATTCCTCTCCTCTGAAAATACAAGAAAATACATAAATCTACATTTAAGTTGTGCAGACACAGAAATACCAACAAGGAATCTGCTTTCTTTGAAAGACATAAATCTCATACTTTCTCACAACCACAATTTCAATGCTATTGCAGGGAGTGCCAATGACCCACCTCTTTAAGGGAAAAGAAGTAACTACTCAGCTGTTCCAGAGTCAATGCCAAAGGCCTCTGTTGGAAGCATAGGAGAAATGCAATCTCAGGCCCCACTCCAGACCTGATAAATCAGTCTGCATTACAAAATCAACTCTAGGTGACTTGTGTCCTTGTGAAATCCTAGAAACATTTTTTAGGTGACTCATGACATTGAATTTTCTCTTTTCATAGAAGAAAATACAATTCCTATGCAACAATTAATAGATTGTGTGTGACAAAGCCTCCCTTGATAGTCAGTCTCCCTTCCCATCCTCAACAGTAACAAGAGCATCTCTACTGGTAAATTAAACATGGTACTCCTAACTCCCTCCACAAAAGCTGAGTGACCTTCACCTATGTACAATACACTGTGTTAGGGGCATACAAATGCTATTTGTTCCCAAAGAGCAATCAAAGCTATAAGTCCAGTTAGATTTGAACACATAATGTAACACAGAATAGTATAAATGTCATACAAATGGTATCAAATAATATATGAGTCAATTCAAGTGAGGTAAGTGATTTGCTGAAGGTCATTTAGCAAGCTAATATTAAAATCAGGACAATCAAATATTTTAACTCTCTCGCTCAGCTTTTCTGGGTACCTTGGAATAAAGAGAATACTTGTGTGTCTCAAGAGGATGAGCAATTCGAAAGACAAAACTGGCACTTGAGAGAGGGAAGAACAGAGTAGGATTTTGACCAAGCCCAACACACGAACAAAGGCAAGAGAAACCAACATGTGATCAGCCACTAACTTAGTAAATATATTTATAATTTTGAACTCACAAAGAAATAATGGGAAATGTAGCTACAGAATCTTCACTGCCCTTTTAAGGAATTTCATTCTTATTACAGAGGCAAAGGAAATACATTTCAGGATTATGAGCAAGCAAGAGACAAGCTCAGGATAATTAGGATGATGACAGGTGGGCCAAACTCTTAAGTTTAGAGATCAGGAATAAGACTTAAAGGAGAAAGAAAATGGAAACAAATGAACATATTAAGAGTAAAGATATTAAGGAGAATGAAAACTAGCTAGCTAATGTTCTGAACAATACTAATGGATGTTCATTAAAAAAATAAATTAGTCAGAATAAAAGGTAGCTAGGTGTCATAAACTGGCCAGATAAAGAAGGTGGAAAGATTCAAAAATCTAAAGGACCTTCTTATTTTTCAGTGCCATGGCACAAGGACCTATGCAGAATGACAGCAACAGGTTAACAAAGGAAGACATGGATAAGTGTTTAATGGAAAAGGAGAAAGAAAACTGGACAAGCCTTCAGGTACCACTGTGCCTATGATGCCAGAAAATGACCCACCAAAACAAATGAAGAGATTACTAAGGCAAAGGAAAAATACATCCAAAACAAAATAAAAAATGGGAAAGGGCTATCAAGGCAAATACAGAAATAAAACAGACTGAATCCAGGTAGGAAAGAGTAAGCAGAATGGCATACCTCCCTGTTTCTCAGGGGTCTAGGATGTGCTACCATGGCCAGGAACATACTGTATCCACACCTGTGACCACAGGTGCTCAGGGAAAATGACTGAAGAGATCATGAGCTGTTATTACCCTCAACCCAATTCCACTGATACTGCTCAAGAATAAGAGGGATCTGACTAAATTTTCTACTTGAGGAAGAGTATATTTAATTTTTTTAAATGTTATTATTTCATTTTCAGCTAAGGTAATAACAATATCTTATTAAGAAACTTGGAGGAATTGAAGCCTCAGAAAATCAGGAGGGAAAAGACTCCAAATTGTAATACTACATTAGCCAAGCCAGTAGGTGATGAGCAGTTTAGAAATAGTGACACTGATTTCAGAGAAGATCAAGGGTAGCTGCTGTATACAGGTCATTTAGAACTTCTTCACCAAAAACAAAGAATTTATCTCTGTTAAGATGTCAAACTATTCCCCTTTCTGTGCTAAATTCTAGTTTTGCATCTTCATTAGATGGAAGCATTAGATTTAGCCTAAAGCTCATTAAATAAAATTTTTCATTTCCCAGTCCCCACAAAATAATCAACCACTTATTTGTACATGTGAGAGGAAGATCATTTAACAAAAAAATTTAGCATCTTTTTGAAGGTTCCATACCAAATATATCCCTTATATATAAATATATATACATATACACATACATATGCTTGAACACACACCTCTTTTTGTAAGAATGTGAGTTACCATGTAAAAATAACTTTCAATGAAACTTATTCAGTAATTCTATGGGGATACAATAAGCTTAAGTTTTTTACTTAAACAGTGTTTCCATGGTTTCAAAAACTAAAAACCTACAATTTTATTTAATAAATAATAAATTTATATCAAGATTCATAAAATTCTTATATTAAATTTACAGCACAAAAATGAACCATATGCTACAGAAGGATTATATCGGTCCACTGTAAACATATAACTTTTAAATATGGGTGGATTTATACATCCTATTTAAATAAAATGTGTCTGTTTAATTTTTAATGTAGCAAAAAACAAGATTTTTCACAAGTTGGAAGCTTTATTTAGTATAAACAGAGACTATATGGCATATGTGATATTCACTTTAAGAGGCCAAGGGGAAGTGACCAGCACCTCAAAGAAACAGGCAGTCACCTCTCTGGGCAGTGGAAACCAAAGCATCAGGAAAGACTGTCACAATGGCCAATGCAGAAGAGCAATGCTGTGCGTTACAAGAAATACATGAAGAGGCAAAATGGTTTCAATACAAATTCCTTATCAAATATCAAAACTATGGGTGACTTTCTGAATTTCAGGCCATCATTCAGAAAAATGGCTCCTCACATAGTGAATCCTTGATAATGTGCTCTGGGACAGGGGAACCAAACAGTCATAAGAGAATATATAAGTGAATGAGAGTGCTGTGAACTAAAAAGTCTTCATTCACAAGAACAGGAAATAGCCAGAAGTAGGCTACAGGCTGCAGTTTGCTGGCCTCTGCTCCAGCGTCAAAGCTTTTGATATGTCTTTTAAATATCATGTAGCATATGCAAAGGTGTTTCACAATATAATATTTACTACACACAAAAATACACTTTGGTACTTAATTTATGTTTTTTGGTGGCATCATAAAATTGATCTCACAAATCAGGAGTAACCCAGAGTTTTGGGGGAAAAAAAAACAAGGTGTGAAGGACAGCTGGAATATACTCATTATAGATCACCCCAAGCAACAGTGGGAATTTTCTAGGATTATTTTATTGAATGCTTTCTTCCTGCCAATTACGCTGTTGTATGTTCTAGGAAATCTAGTTTTTTAAAAAAATGACAATGTTGCCCCATAATAGTTAACACTGTAATAACTTCCAAATGCTGGTGAGTACTCTTCTCAGTAAAACGGGAAAACCCAATGCTTACTTTTTAAGACTATTGTGAAAATGGATGCAGCAGACTGTCTGATACACATCAAGTATTCAGTAAGTTTTCTATCCCATCAGAATTCAAACAAAGCACCAAGAAATACTTTTGGGAAATCAAGCTTAAGTATACATCTATGCCAAAATAAAAGCAATCCTCAAAATAAGGCAAAATTCCAATTCTTCAATTAAGGAGATGGCTTTACCTATATTTTTTTAAAACTAGTGAGATTTATAGTAATAGTATATCACAATAGTCAAAATATACAACATAGAACTTTCAAATTCCCTGGCTTCTCCCTCCCTAAATAAACAAAATTCAGGAAAGATTTCTATGTACTCCTTTACACTTGATCCAGAAAATAAATGCCACCTTTAGATCAATTTTTACCAGTAAGTGACCCATTACAGATAAAACATGTGAAATGAATTTAAGAAATATAACAAATGCTTCAAAATCTCTAGAAGAATGATTATTGTGCTGGTACGTTCAGCTAAAAACTTGACCTAGAGAAACTTCTTCATAAAACCAACTTAACAGGAAAACTGCTTTTGTATAGTAAATATTTTCACTATCAAAAGAAGAGTTTAAAATGAGCTCCATGAGAGCAGAGATTTTTGTCTACTTTTTCTCACTTTAGTGATATATACGTACAACTTTCCAAAAGTGTCCTTAGCATTCAATAGGTTCATCCTAAAATTTATCACATAAAAGAACAATGAATATAACTTTTCAATTTATTTAGTTTTTAACATTGTGTATTAAAATACTAATTTTAAAATGTAAACTATGTGAAAGTTTCTTCATATTTCTATAATTACCTGATTTATTAATCTGGCCAGAAATTAATGTGTTTTTATAAGGATAAAGAAATAATATTACCTTCTTTTTCTACTCTAAACACAAAAGTTCTTTGTGTTGTAACAACTTCAAATTTGTTGTCTCCTTGAACTCGTACTGTAGATACAGCAGAAAGGGGAATTATTCCTTTTGAATACATCTCCTGAATTGGTTAGAGAAAAAGATAAAGACACATTAAAATAAAATTTTCTTGATCTTATCAAAAAAGTATGATGCAATAGTTACAACTGTTTCTCTTACAAAATTCCCATCCAAATTTTTTAAATGATGTAAAAATGCATTGATTTAATACCCCAGAAAAGATAATATTAAATGTCCCTTTCTTTTAAGTGAAATATCTTTTCACTTTTCTCTTCATCTGCGATCAAAAGGCAAAGAATAAAATATGAACAATCGCAGTAGACTAGCAGTAAGTTAGTTCCAAAAAGCAGCAGCATGTTCTTTAAAACTAGCTGGTCAAATGATTTTATGGTGTTTGCAGGCATCTGCTGGCCACAACAGGTACTGTAAGTGAACCATCTCAAAATTACTGCTATTATCTACTGAGAATAAAAAGTACCTAAGAAATCTGTTGGATTTTATGAATTAATCATGTTATGCAACACTTTGATAATGAGGATCTTAATCTCACACCGCATCTAGTTTTATATCCCAATGACAAAACAGTGAAAAAAAGATGGATTTAGCTGCTTGCAGTTGGCATATACACGATTTTAGTGAAACTTTTCATTCGTAAGTCTTTAATAGTTTTTTCTTAATCTTCATTTTCTTGGATCCTCACAAATCATTTGGTAGGATGACTATCCCACAATTCCAACTATTTATGAAGGGTATAATATTTACTGGGTCCTCTGTTAGAAAACTCAGAGTCCTGATACATTCCAGGTGCCTCAAAATTGGAAACAATCTAATATAATGAGAGCAAGTTTAAAACAGAACACAAAGTAAAGGATACATGAGTACAAAGACAGAAATTCTCATTTCCATTTAAAAGTGGTGAGGGATGTTTTCACAAACATGGTGACATCTGAGTTTGACTTTAAGAAACTTTCACTTCAACCAAGCTGATAAGTGGGTGGAGACCATTATGTTCAGAAAGAACGGATAATGCAGGTGTAAAGCAAACAATTAAGATGTAGCAACACAGCAAATAATAAGCAACACAGAGTCCAAAGACATGAGCCTGGAAACATTACATAAAGTCATGAATATCAGAAGAATTTGGACAAATCCTTTAGAGGGTTCTTCCATTCCCTTCCAGAGCATTATTCACCGAATTCCCAGGTGGAGTAGATCCCCTGTATCTAAAATACTTGAGGAGAATGTACTACACCGTTTCTTGCAGAAAGTAACAACAAAATTCACACTCCAGCTGTAAACTCCTGCGACAGCAGATAGATAAGGCACATCTGTCAGCAACATAGCATTGTCTTAGAAGTTTTTTCCCCTTCTGCTAGGGGAGAAGATACACTCTACCATGGTGCTAATCTCCCTTAGTTCTTTTAACAATTCCTTCTTCACAGACTGTGCTCCAACTCACATCCTTAACTTTATGTGTCCATTAAAATCCCATCTATTTCTTAATACAACCTTAAATATCAATGCCACGTAGGCTTTCTTTCTTATGTCGTTCCATGCAGTTGAATCTGAACGTGACAGATTGTGATACACAAAGATGAATGAGCTACCTCATATAAAGGACAAGGATTTTATGAAGTAAGCACTTATAAAATCATTGAACCCCCCATCCCTTTTTAGTCATCTCTAGCCAAGATGAAAATCCCATCTCACAAACACAACTTTATGGGGAGAAATCTAAACACTCTTTCCTTCTCCCTTCCCTTCTTCTCGCCTTCTTACTTATACATGCATTCCACTCTCATATTTTGAGACAATAATATACATAACTGTCTTATAAGTAGTTCAAACTTGAAAACTAAAATCATTATCATCTGAAAACTTACCCTCTCTCTGTATCTGCCCATTAACACTCTTCTCCTAAGTCTGAGATAGGCTGGAATAGGTTTTAACAAGGGCTCATCTCTTGCATCCACATTACCCAGATCTCCCTAATCTATAGTGTCAAACAGTTCCCCATCATTTGGCAATTGAGTTCTAGATTGGCCTTCTTGAGGTTCCCTGAACATACCACTTTTCTGAATATAACATATCTTTGTCCAAACCAGTACCTTTGCATACGCTGCTTGTTTTGAAGGGAACGTCCTTCAACACCACCCTCACGGTTACTCTCATCCCACCACATTTCAGCCTTCTGAAGAATGCCTTTCTGATTAGCCTTTCCTCTCAGGCAGATGGCCCTAATTTAAACTGATAAAAACCTGTACTTTTACTTTATAGTAATTCCTCATTGCAATTTAAATGGTGATTTGGTATAGCCAAATGTGATTGTTTGATGAATACAGTCCTCTCAAATATACTTTAGGTCATTTTTCTATTTTCCTTACCACCTTTCTTAATTGGTGCCATAAAAATCTTTTCTGAATGATCAAATACCGTGTCTAATCAATCACAATTAAACCAAACTCGGATGGCTCATTTTTGATACTTTTAAATTCATTTTTTATCATTTCTACTGAAACTAGCACTAGTTTAAACTCTGATAAATTAATGCCTAGCTTACTAAAGCATTCTCCTAATTTGCTTCCATACTTTTACCCTGTTTTCCTTTTATACTTTCCTGCATAATAATATTGTTCAAAGGACACAGAGTTGGAGAAGATTAAGAAAAGACTCATGAGGAGGATAGAATGGATCCTAAAATTTGCAGGGGACTTTTGGAGAATGGCAATGGTTAAACAGGTTCAGATGAAAGGGCAAAAGGAACATATCAAGAGGGAAAAGTGAAGGATAAAATCAGGCCCAAATTTTCCACTGTGTATGCTCAGATATTATTGAGGAAGATCATTATAAGGAAATACATAACATGATTGGTTTGGCAAAGGAAAACCTGAAAACACAAGTAAGTTAAAATTGCAGGATAAGACCAAAACAAAACCATTAAATGTTCTAGAAATTGGTAAAAGAGAATGAACATTACCCAATGGTCAGGGAAATGAAGGAGTTGGGAAGAGGAGGAGTTTCTTTGGGGACAGTTTAGGGGCTACCCTGTTATAACTTTGTAGTGGCTGGTAACAAACAATGGTGAATTTAAAATGTTCAAAACATTTAGAGTTTATTTCCTAGGTAATCTGTTCTTAAACTTTAGCTTGCATAAGAATTAGATTTATATTAAAAAAATCCCGAATGAGATTACTATTTGTTGAATGTTGCCTTTGACCCATTTTTCAGTGAAGAAAACACAAGCACCACTTAAGAATAAGAAACAGAAACAGAGATCTCTTTTTACCAGATCTAAGTGTGTTAAAAATAATACCTTAAAAATAACAACCTATATGCCTATAACTATAACGATATGTTTAACAGGTAAGTACTGCTAGAACAACAACAACAAAAGAATTCCCAGAAATGATCAAAATATATTTAACAAGCTAAACACTATGTCAATTTAACCTCAGGAAGTTTTAGTTTCTCTAACAACTCTTTTATAATCTATCATGAGATCCCAAGGTAAATCTTCTAATTTTTTTTTTAACACTGCAGAGTTGATTTTATATTTCTCTTGTAACGAGACATGATAAAGACAATATAAGAAAAAAGTACTCAAAGGACAACAGGCTCAAAATGCCTGTGTTTTTCAGAGTGCAAAATTTTCCTTAAGGAAAGAAATTTTAAAGTATTCCCTGAGCCTGTAACACACAGATTATCTAGGTCAAATTGATCATTTATTGACCACTTTCAGAAAATGAAATGATCACAGGGCAATTCTGCCCACAGCTGAGTGAGGGGGTGAGTTAGATTTCTTAGCAGGGGATAAGGTATCAAGACTATTGCAATGATGCCATTTTCTGTCAGGAAATGAAGTCCTAGTGGAGACACGATTGGGAAACCATGAGGACAGTGGAACAAAGAAAGGGAAATAGGTAACTGTCCACACTACCTCCCAAATGCCAAACCTTGTGTTCCTCAAAAGTGCAAAACAGGGCCGGGGATTTAGCTCAGTGGTTTCGCCGTCTGCTGCGCAAGCGCAAGGACCCGGGTTCGATCCCCAGTACCAAAAAAAAGTGCAAAACAAACTGCTCTGTTCACACAGCTGCTAAAATTGCACAGTCAGCTGGGATAGTAGCTGTGGCCACACCTACAGGTGCCTTTTGCCGCAAGAGTCACAGTAGATACAGCATCTCCTTTTACAAAACACCCACTCTCATGTTTTTTTTAATTCTTTTGCCAAGATGAAACCAATCCCCCAGACAATATATGGATGAAATGCCATAGCAAACAACAATTTGATTTTTTTTAAATAATATTAAGCTAAAGGTTGAAGCTAATTGATTTGTACTAATTCAATATAATAAAAATTTCTCAATTTCAAACAAAACCTGCATTATTTTTATTGCATCAATATCTAAAAATATAATAGGGTCTTCTTTTCATTGCAATTGAGATGAACTCTGAAAAGACAGAGGGAAAAAACAGTCCAAGTAACACAAGTTACTAAAAATTCTCTTCAACGGGAATAAGAAAACCACCAGCAACAGAACCCTGTGGCAACTATGCTCAGTTCAATGAAACCAAAAAAGGGCACAGGTGCTGAAGAAAACCAGAAGTCAGGTTCCATCAGATATTGCACCATATTCCACAATGTTGCACTCACCTTAAGTATAGAAGGTGTCAGAACATTGAAAATACAAACTAGAAATAACTAAAGCAGATAACCGGATTTTTAAAAACACTCATCCCACCATCTTGCAATCCTAAAAGAAATATGTTTAAATCTATTTGTTGCTCTACATGGATCATTGCAAAATAAAGGCAAACGACACTTTTCTAGACCTTCTATTTCTTCTCAGGATTAGAGCACACCACACGTGTTATGGCGCAGTAGGTGCTATTTTCTGTCTGGGAGAATATATACTTCTCTTTCAGAGCACTAAAGAAGTAATATATGCAACGTCTATTCAAGTCATGAATATCACCAGTATTAGGTAGGATTGATCTTTAATGAAAGTATAATGTGAGATTATAAGATATAAACAGTCTATGATTAAGTTGAAAATATTGAAGTGAATGTGTAAGTTAGGATCAAACCATCTAATATTAATTAACTAAAAATATGCTATCTTTATTAGTTCCAACTTTTTATTAAAAATATCTCCAAATAGAGAAATTAAAAGGGTAATATGATGAATACTCACATATCTGCTATCTAGATTTGACAAATGACTACAGTTGTACCTTGGTATCTGAGATAGGGCTGGTTCCAGGAATCTCTTGGACACCAAAATCCACAGATGCTATAGTTTCTTAAATCAAATGATGTAGTATTTCATATAACCTAAATATACCCTCCTACATACTTCAAATCATCTGATTATTTATACTACCTTATATGATATAAAAGCTGTAAGAACAGTTTGCTATGCTAAGTCATTTGGGAAATGAAAAGAAAAAGCCTGTACATATTCACTACAGATGCAATTTTTTTCAAATATTTCTGATTCACAGAGGTTGATCCACCTATTCACAATCCACAGGCTGTGTATCTTTAAAATTTGTTTTAATTATGTATAAACACATAGGGGTAACATTTAGAAAATGTTAGGTACAATGATATGAACCCCATAAATATTTCAGCCTATCTCATATGGATACGAACACTCTCATACCTAATAAGACAAGCTCAGAACTCTGCCATGTCACTGAGACTTAACTGCCAAAACAATACACAGTAACCATTATCACCTAAGAGTCAAGATTTCCAATGAGCTCTAAACCTAAACAACCTTCTCAGTTTCATCTCCCAGAAGTCTCTTTCACATACTCTGTTCTCCAATCATAAAAAAAGCTACATGCTCGAGTCTGCGGTTCACAATTTCCCATGTTAATATCTCACTATCCTCTCCACTAAGAAGCCCTGTTCTCTCTAGTTTCCCTGTGTACAAACACTCCTCTTTCCTCAAGACTCATGGCAAAGAGATCTCATACAAACCCCTCCCACCCCCAGAATGAAGCAACTCTCCCTTGATTTGCCATTTTGGATTTAAAGTGTTTGTAGACATTATTTTGTGATCTGCATGCTAAAAGGAATTGCTTATTCATCTTTGTATCATTCAATGAATTTTCTATGGTTTATAGAAGATAATGCAGAAATAATTGTTAGATATATAAGTAAAAAAGTCTCAATTTTGTGTTATCAAAAAGTAAAGAGAAAGCTAAACGTATTTTATCACAGTAAAATTATTTTCATGTTGATAATCCATCTCCTACACTTAAAATCCATACCCACTTGTTTAGATTACACTTCATATGCATAAAACAATCTGACAAATGGACAATGCACTTACCTTTTCATTATTGTAGTAAGAAATGCTAAGGCCATCAAATTTCACCCATCTCTTCTGAAACATACGTTTTCTGCAAAATATATAAAACTGTTCTTTTATATTCAAGTACTATGAACTTGGATTTTAAATGCATTTATAATGTTACCATGTTGTATACTTTCCCATTTGCTTTTAAGCAGTGTGGACAACAAGAGTCTATGATTACATACAAATTTTGGCAATGGTACATAGGAAAACAGTATGTATAATGACATCCTCTAGTCCTTCTATGTAGACATATTTGAAAATGATACTGTTAGCAGTGTCATCAACACATTCCTAAGGATCAGTGCAAAAGAAAATGTGGTCACACACAATATCACTGAACCCATTTCCATTAATGGAGATAATCCTTAAATGAAGGAAATGAATAAACCTTTCATCCCTCATTAAGCTTATACACCTATTTTATTTTATCTTGATTTTTGCTCTGGTGCATGAACTTTGTTAGTTTGCTAAATGAACAAAGGTTTGTAAATTGGATTTACATAGGTAAATTATTAAATTTTGATTAAATAAGCTAGAGAAGCCACGTCAAAATAGAGCATCATTTACAATTACTCAAATTCAGTGAACCCTTCATATTTTTTGAAAAAGGATCACATGAAAGGAAAACAAAAATGGTTACTAGCATGAGAAAAACAAAAGCAAAATAATACTGTCTCATTTCCTATTTAGGCTCAAAGAAAAATAAAAGGTCAATTTTTCTGATGTTCTATGTTTTGCTTTTATCCCCCTTCCGTGAACTCACACAATGTAGAGATTTTGAAAATCCTATTCTCAATCTGGCTTTCAGCTTGGATTCATGCCATCTAGGTACTTCAGCTTTTAACCCAGATAATATATGGAAACTAACTTCCTGTTTTTAAAAACAGGCCATTTCTAAATAAGTAGGTAAACATCTACCATGTCTTCCTTTTCCTCTTGCAGTTTTCTAACACGTTTAAAATAAAGACTTGATATAACTTCCTGTGGCTTTGAAAAGATTTAAAGATAGCAAAAGAACTTCAGGCATTTGGAAAACTACTTCCCTCACCACACATCTGTGATGCCTGTGAAATACAGCAAGCCTCCCACAGGAATCACTGGTACACAAATGCATGCTGCTTGAGATCAAATTAGACTAAAAGTGATCTAACTGGAGAAAATGTTTGAAGTTCTTCAGTGCAGACAACAGTTTCACATGTAAGCACTGTATTAATTTTTAAGTAGTAAGAAGACATTAAGACTTTTCCACATAACCACACTGACTAGCCAGCCCTGTCTCTCTCCATCTTCTTTCATCTTTCTGCTCCTGTTTAACTTCTCTTGGTCTTCAACATCCAACAGTATTACAGATGTCTTGGTTCTACTTCTTCCAACAACTCAATAGTTCTTAAAATTCCCAGCATTAAAATTTGAAAGGTAAAGGAACATTAAACAAATGCACAATAATCACATATTGAGTAATCACTTTGTACTCATTTCATGTTTACTGCTGCCATACTTAAAAAGCAGGCAAATACACACCTTCCTACACAAACCTAACAGTACATAATTGGCAAGTCAAAATTTTATTTTGTGCCCTCAACTGGCACAGAAAATGGTGAGCTCAGCAGCACATAAAATCTTCCATCTTAAAATAAAAATAATCAACATCTTTGGAAGAGATAAAGTCCTCAGGGTCTTTATCTCTACTTCCCTTTGCTAACTTATCTTTTAGTATTATACCTAAAAATCTACAGAGAAATTCCTTCCTTGGTGGCCCAACCCAAAGAAGCCACAAAATCATCCTCTCAGAGCGCCCTCTACTTTCCTCATAGCATCTAACACAATCTCTAATTATTTACATTTGTTCAATTATTTCATGTCAGTTTCCCACACTCACACATGGACAAAGCCCAAGAATATTTCCTTCTCTATGATGAATAAATAACACAGAGACAAATATGGCACTACAAAGTTTGTTGAATGAATAAGTAACATGATTTAGCACACTTATAAAAATGGACATGATGACAGAAAAATAAAACCTAAGCACTCACAAATATTCAGCATCATTTAAAACAAGGGTTGGGGGAAGACAGGAAACCTCCTAAGAACTCAGTTAAATTCAGTGCCAGAAAAATGAAAAAAAGTTTAGAAACTACCTTAACAAGTCCTGCTTAGGATCATTTAATTGCAGCCATGGGGACTAGTAAAGCTTTCTTTAATTTTATCACCAACTACATAGTTTGACATCTGAAGCATTACCCAAGAGGCCAAGATGTCCACAGAAAAATGAGGAGAGTAAAGGCAGATAATTCAGTATTTTTTAGGCTTAGGGATCAAAGATGCTACTATCTGACTACATACATCTCTCCCTCAGCCAGTACTGTAAAGGAAACACTCTACACCCTTGTCTCTTTGCAAAAAGCCAAATAAAACTTCAGCCTATGAGAGCATTAGCTCTTCAATATTCTCCCAACCAATTTATATATCTGCCAGGTAATTATCTGATGTGTTCATCCACTTGTAACTCAATATTCTTATAGATTACTAAATCATTCTACTTATCTATGGAGGGACAGATAAATAAGACAAATCCCAGCCAATAAAGAAATGGAACTAGAAGGACATGGTAGAACAGCTGAAAGAACATGGGATCTATTTTGCAATCCTACCATCAAAATGTTGTTTGTCTTGTGATTCATTCATACAGTCACCATTGGAGTCGGTGGCCACTTACTCTGTGGCTTCTCCCTTCCGCCTCAGTCTCTGACCCTTTCTTTGCCTCACGGCCCTCCCACAAACAAATTATCTGCCTGGAAAGCTCCCTCCAGTTCCTGTCCCAGCCATCTCCTCTTTATCCTTGAGTTCTTTGCTTAAAAGTCAGCTCAGACCGTCACACAGGTAATTCAGGGCCCTGTTCTCTTGTTACATTCCTGTATACGTAAGGACTCTTAAAAAAACTTTATGTTTGTTTTGTTTCATTATTATTTCATACTAGATTTGAGATCCCTAAGTAGAGAAACCATTTATTACTATAAAACCAGTGACTACCACAGATCCTAGTGCATAAAATGTGCACTTTAGTGCATTTAAAAATTTTTCACCAAATAATATATACACAAATTTACATTTTATAAATATAGAATAAAACAACACTGAAAAACTTCACCTTTAATTTGATGTTTTACTGTTTCCAATAATAAATATCAGGTTTTTTATATGATAAAATAAACCTACCTCAGTATTAAAGAAATAGAGTCTATGGAAATCTTCCAAAGCTCACCATTCAATAATTTATTTTAACCAACACCTTCCCAATATTCTTGCCCTTGTCTGTGTGTGATGAGACCACTTAAGATCTACTCTCTTAGCAAATTTCACGTGTAAAATATATTACTGCCTACAGCCACCATGCTTTATACATTAGATGCTCAAAATTTATCACTCTTATAAAGTTTGTATTCTTTAATCAAATCACTTACATGTGGGATCTTAAAAAAGCTGAATTCATGAAAACAGAATAGCAGTTACGAGAGTAACCATGAGGTAACAGAAATATTAATTATCTTTATTATGATAATAATTTCACAATATACATATAGGTACATCATGAATTATATATCTTATAATTTTTTCCACCATACCTCAGAAAGGCTGGAGGAAAACAGAAAAATATTAACAATTGTTCTTCATGATTTATACATTTAGTATTGCCTATTTAAATGCAAAATAACCAATTTAAGATACATCTAAAACTGCATTATTTACATAAACATTGAATACTCTGTTGCTCATTAAATATGTCAACATTTAATTCACTATTTTCTACATATGTACTTCAATACTGAATTCTTTTTTTTTTTTTTTTTTGGTACCAGGGATCCAACTCGGGTCCTTGTGCTTGCACAGCAGGTGGTGAAACCACTGAGCTAAATCCCCGGCCCTCAATACTGAATTCTAATAATTGCTTAATTAAAGATAGGAACTTACATCTTCTGACAGCATTATTCCTCTTTCTATGAAATAGAAACTTGAATTTAATATTGGCAACCCCCCAAAAATGAATCAAAATTTCAACTAAATAGTAAAGGTTTGAGAAGTACTGTACTTCTAAATTCTAATGTATATTTTAAATTTTTTATTTTAATACCTATTGGTGAACATATTTCAATAATTGTATTTTCTATATGATATAGTTAACTATTTCTCCCATGTATTTATGAGAGTCTAATCAGTATTAGACAACTAATTCTACCAACATTATATATGATTAATAGACACACTATTGGGGTTGCCGAAGTACATTAAAAGTTTTCTCTGAAATAAGTCATGCTTTTCCATTAAATTTCATTTAACAGCTTAATATGTTTTGTGAATCTTTAAAATAAAACACATTGCCACCTTAGCCTATGTACAATATAAATTAAACTGAAACAATGCATTATTACAAAGAGATTTTAATGTTTCAGTCAATAAAAGAATTAGACTTGGTAATAAGAGTTACAATGCTTTGTTTCAGAAACCAAGCCAATCTGCATACAAATATTAACCCATGCAATCCTCCAAACAACCATAGGAGATGAGTAATATCTTTATTGTACACATGAATTTACAGAGCCACTGGCTGAATAATTTGCCCAAATCACATAATTAGTGGAGAACATATCTGAGAGTCAAATCCAGCTAGTTGGTGCCCAAAAACTGTGCTCTTTCTTAACACAAAACAGACTCCAGTACATCCGATAGCAAAGCGTTCTGGACATTCCTTTAGGTAGTAATAACATTTGACCTCTACACATTTTATGTGCAAGCTCAATTCTGCAAAGTGCTTCAAAATTCCTCTGGGCAAAAAAGTCAAAATAGACAGGAAACATATTAGCCTGGGTTTTATCTTATTTGGTTTATAGGGTTCTGTGGAGAAACATTCCTTTAAGATTTTTAGAATAATTTATAAGGATTACGGAGTATTACTGAATAGATTTCTATAAACTCTTCCCCTGAGCCCTGGTAGGGCAGGGGTATGAAATTTCAACTGCTTTCATAAAAACAGTTTCACCAGCTGGTGTCAATTTTTGTTGCCTTAAAATGTGTATCTTAAAAATTCTTTTTAATAACAGTGTATACACACCCAATTAAATCTCTACTGATGAAGTACTCACAGTTCATTCCTAAGTGCCAGCATGGTTTTTCCTTTTTTAAAGATTCTATCTATTATATAAAAATTCAAAATCTAACAGCATGCAAAATAATGATATTAATTTAAGAAGTCACAAATTATCAAATCATCACCTTTAAAAATCCCACAATTAAAACAAACCCCAAAGGCACTATGATAAATACATGACTTTTATCAATCACAGCCTGTATATCATCACCATCATCATTCTCAATTGTTCTAAATAATCTTGAAGAAAAATATAACATTCCAGATTCATCTGACTTACTTATATAATTCTAAAGAATAATAGCATGTTTTAATCATCTGTTCTGATTCTAATTAGTCCCAATTTTTAGAATTACTATAGGCTCTGAAATTATAGATTTTTATTTATTTACCTAATTACTCCTTTATTCTATTTTTATTTCACTTAATTACTCTTTTAAGTATGAGGCTTTTAAATGATGCAGTATTAATAATGAAGTATTTTATATAGAAACAGATGCAAGGAAATATGCCAATATCTATAAAAGGTCAGCACTTTTCTAACTTAAAGTTTATTTCCTCACTTTAAGTAAGCCAAAGTAATAGTTTCCAAGAGTATATAAACCAAATGAATTGGGCAACAAAACCAACACAAAACAAAACAAAAATTCTCTTCAATCACATCTCTGCTGTTCCTAATCCTGTAAATGAAGGGAGAAGGTATGTGACATAAAATTCCCAGGGCTAAAAGGATTTTGGAAGTCAATGATACAGCCTAAATTTTATTTATATACTTTTAAATTTTTTCTTTCAATTGGCACATATTACTTTAGACACTTATTTTCTTTCAATTGGCACACTTTACATTTTTGAGACAGGGTCTCACTAGGCAGTTCATGTTGACCTAGAACTTTCAGTGATCCTCCTGCCTCAGCCTCCCAAGTGCTGGGATTACAGGCATGCACCACTACACCCAGGTATTTGCACATATTTACAATGTGATGTTTTCATTCATGAATATATTGTCTAATAATTAACTCAGGGTAATTAGTATATTCATCTCTTAAACTTTTAAAATTTCTTCACAATAATTCACATTCGTTTCTTCTATTTTGAGATATAGAGTACACTGTTGTTAATTATATTCACCCTGCTGTGCCATAGGACTCCAGAAGTTATTTCCCCCATCTAACTGTATCACTGGACCCCTTTACCAACCTCATCCCACTCCCCAGGCTCTATTACCCACCGTTATACTCTCAACTCTCATGATCACAACTTTCTTAGATGCCATCTATGAGAGTGCATCTGTGCTGGCTTATGTCACTTAACAAAGTATGTTTCAGATTCATTCATATTTTTACAAAGGACAGGATTTCACGTGAAGCCTGAGTTCAGTTCTTTTTTTAATTCTTTTTTTTTTTGGTACCAGGGATCGAACTCAGGACATTGCACTTGCGAGGCAGGTGGCGGCACCACTGAGCTAAATCCCCGGGGCCTGAAGCCTGAGTTTTAATGTGCGACTATCAAGTTTTAAAATATTTTAAAGAGCTTAGTTATTATTTGACATATTTGAAAACCCATACTAAAATATCTGTGTCTCATATTTTACGGAATCTTGCTGTAAAACAACCAACACAAACCAACTTCCATTTAAGATGATCAATTACATCTTACATTTATTTCTACTCCTCCCCAAACCTCCCTAAAAGCCATCAAAGGATTAGAGAGTAAGTAAAACTAAATAAATACCTTCAAACTGATACTGACCAGAAGAGATGACAGTAACAATAATTACACATCAGGAAAGCAGAAGGAGGGATAGGAACTGACTGAAGACTTCAAAACCCTAACTGGTAGGCCAGAATTAGATCAAATTAAAAGGAAAACCAAACCAATTTACCTCAACAGACCCTCAGTAAATCTCAGGAAATAAAAGCACCAAGTACAATAGTCCCCATTTAACTTTGTTTAGCTTTCTGTGGTTTTAGTTACCCACAAACAACTATGGTTCAAAAACGTCAAATGGAAAATTGTAGAAATAAACAGTTCATAGATGTTAAATAATGTTTATATTATTAAAATTATTCTACTCTATTATTAGATAATTGTTAATATCTTCCTGTGCCTAGTTTTAATCATGCGTCATCATAGGTATGTATATGTAGAAAGAAAAACATAAATTAGTTGATTGATTAATTGATTGATTCATTCATTGATTTTACCCTGAGAATATACTATGTGCGGTTTCAGGCATCGAGTGAGGGTGTTGCAATATATCCAGGGTGGTAACTACAGAAGTGACTATGAAGGTGCAGGCAGAGTGCTGAGAACAGAGAATGTACTGAAAGGCGGTTTAAGATGTAAATTTTACCCCCATTCAGCCCCAGAATCCTCCATTACTTCTCACTGATGAAAAAGTGCTCCCCTCCTCAATAGTGGAGTAGAATTTTATTCACTGGAGATCAAGAGATCTCTAGACTGGGAGACTGAGGCATGGCTAAAAGTAGGGAACAGTTAAAAAAAAAACCCAACAGAATCAAATAAAGGTAGTTTATCCCATAAACATTGACATTCAGTCTATTTCTTAACTAAAATAGTTAAATATTTCTTAACTACCAAATTCCCGAAAAGCTGGTTACTAGGCTTACAACCCTCAGGATGTTCTCATTTTAAAGACAGAAGCATGAAAAGTCCCCAAGAAAGCATGTTAGAAAGATCATGACCATCTTACATCTTACAGGTAGCAAGACCCAGGAGGACCTCAAATGCTTCCAATCAGCCCTGTGGCATTTCACTTCAAAGTGAACCTCCTAAGATTAACAAAACATTGGAGGAAAAAAAACTCATAGTAAAAAAAAATGGGGAAAGACTCCCTACTTCCCCTCAAAGATTAAATGTAACTTATTCTACAGCAAAAGAAAGCTTCAGAAAATATTAAGATCCTCAGAATGTTAAGAGGTGAGTAAATGAAAGAAAAATTAATTGTGCATAGCTCCAACATGAATAGCATTTATGAGAGCATAAAATTAAATTACATATCTAATCTACACATTGCCTATATCTATAGTAAAAGGGTGACAGGTAAGAACTGTTTCTGTGCTAGAAGGGAAGGAGAGAACAATGGTGAAAATGAATAAACATAACCTTCCATGGTGGTACACCAATAATTAATTGCTACTGCTGCAAAGTTAATACTCAGAATAAAATATTGTTAAGACATACACTAAAAACATGCCAAAAAAACTACTACAAAAGTTGATAGGAAATGTTTAGCCTGGTTTAGACATAGGTACACATGTATTCATGTACTGAAGCATCTCCTTCCTCTATTAATGTGTACATTTTAATACTGTGGGCTCTCAATTACAAATATGCTGGGGGTATATGGCTCAATGGTAGAGTACTTGCTTAGTATACATCAGGTCTTATTTCCAATCCACAGTACCAAAAAATAAACAAATAAATAAAAATTTAAGTAATGATACAAATAAATGAGAAAATGAAAAGTGGCGATCTCTTGGGAAGCGTTTAGAGGGAAAGAAATGTTGCCCCTTTTTTAACACATCATGTAGAACTTTGTATCACTTAAACTATGTGTTTTTATGTCAACAAAAAATACTGCATTTTAAAAGTTCAAGGTAAACAGGTGATTTATTTATGTCAAATTTACAATTGACTAAGGCTCACTTTCAGTCACACTATCAAACATCCCCTGCAATGAAATGGTGTTCTGAAGAGAAACTGAGGTTACTGAGCACCAACTAGAAGTCAGACCCACAGTGGCCTACTTTTCCAAATGATACCACAGAGGTAAGTCCTGCTCTGGGCCTTAAACTTTTACTTGGGAAATGAAGGTACTGAGAGTCACACAAGTTTGAACCACACAGCAAATGAATGACACCTTGACAACTTTAATTTCAGTCTATCTAATTCCAATACTCTTATTTATATTTTTCTGCAGCCAGACTGAAAGGAATTATCCATGGAGTATAAGACATTTTTTTTCCCTCAGATTGCAGATACAGTACTGAAGCTTTTTATTTCCTCAGCATAATCTTTTCACAAGGGATAAGTAATTTCAGAAATGGCCAAGAAATTTGCTAGTATAAAAAGATACCTTTTTTTTTAAGTAAAGCATTTACTGGTACATTTTAGATATACACAATGATAACATTCATCATAGGGAATCTGCACCTGTACATGATAGATCTTGTTTCTTTTTTTCTCATCCCTCTAGCCCTTCAACCCCTCTTCCCCTCCTTATTTACAAAAGCTTTGTTTACATTTTTACCTTCTATTCTCTTTTTATTTCCTTGTCCCTTCTTTCCTTTCCCCCTCACCACTCCCTTGTTCTTCTCATTTGAGTATCTCTTCTCATTTCCCAACATCCATTATACATTTTGGGCCTTATTTCCACTTTCGGTTTCTCACACCAGATAAGCAATGTGGTATTTAAAACGTGACACTTTTTATCAGGGATTTAAGATTCAATTTTAAGTTCAACAAGGCGAATGATATGCAACACCTCAGTCAGAGGAGGACTCGTCAATTTCCACAGGAAAGTCTCCCCACAGGACAGCACTGCCAGGAGATCTGAGGTAGGAGCACTTCTGCCAGCGTGGCAACTCACTCCCCTAAAGCAGTCTTAGAGTTGGGGAACTGGCTGGGAAACCAGTCCCTGACTTAAGGACAAATATTACACACTCTAAATTCCCACCCAGGGCTACTGGACTGTAGATGGTCTGGCACCCAGTTATTGGTTAAGTTCTCACCTTTTCGGCAGTTTGATCACTGGCCTTTTCATTCTCCTTAGCTCCCTGTCCAACTTGAGCCTGGCAGTTTCTCTCTTCCAGAAGTTAACTTTTCATCTTCAATAAAATAATTCCAACATCCAGTTTGGCTTTAACCCCTGTTCTCAGTCTCACACTTCAGTATCTCCTGACATCACCTACCTCAGGGCCTTTTCATTCCTTCTAGTTAGAAAATCATTTCACCTGAAAGTGCCAGTTAAATTTTTATCCATATTTCAAAGGCCAATTCGGTAGCTAACTCAACCTCTTGAAGGTTTCTGAAGAAATGCTTTCTCAACCTTCTGTCTCTTCAAGATTGTACCCTGTAACTCTTTCTGTACCAACTATTCTACTTTGAATTTGGCTTTATATACGATACATTATATATAAATACATATATCTTTATTTTCTGCCCTAAATGAAAGCTCAAAAAGGCAAGGAACACATCTTGCTCATCTCTGTATACCTCAGATTGCTAAACTAATCTATCTCACAGGTTCAGCTCCTGCAGTCCTAGGCTCAAGTTCTCATATTAGTTTTGTCCCTGGTTGGTTACTTAAATCAATCAATCAATCACTATAAAAGTCATAAGGATATCCTTGATGCAAACAATCTTGGAGATTTCAAGCTGCCTATCTCCTAGAAGTGGTGCAGCACATTCTACAATGATCTCTTTTCTCTATAGGAAATCTCAGGATTCTTTCTCCAAGTTACATATTTGGGAAATGCCAAAATAAATTATAATAGTCTTTAATATTTGCATCTACACAGATTTGAAAAGCTTGAGCTTATTAATTATAGCTTGACCTTATTAATTAAAGAAGAGTAGGAATATTTTTTTACCCTCAAGACCAAGGGAAACATTTTTAAAAACAAGTACCATTTGTTAAGTTTTCATATGCTTTGGCCTGTTTCACACTGGTAACACTCAATTTCAACCCTTTATTACGCTTCTTTCATATGACTTTTTGAAGCAAATAGTCTTAGGCTATATTATAACTAGGTTATTCAAATATTTAAATGTTTTTATATTTTAAGCTTCACTGGAAATGTTTTAATATTTCTTTTGTTGAATGATGTTACACAATTATTCTTAACTAAATTGTGGGTAAGTTTAAAACTGCATAAATTCAGAACTGGCATTTCCATTTCAAAAGCAAAGAGGCACTCAACCATGTTAACCCTGTTAAAATAAGTGCATATTATGCACATGATTATGTTGTTTACTGTCATGACCGAGAACAGTTTCAAACACTGGTGGTTTATATTAATGTGTAGCTTTTTAAAAAAACTGTATTCTAATAATTCATGTACATGTCTTTAAGGGACAAACATAATTATGAAAAATTATCAAGAGTTCACTGCTCTGTTACCAGTGCTCTAAATGGCATCTGCAGATTTTCATCCATTAATACAGTATTGAGGGCCACGGATTTAGCTCAGCGGTTCTGGCACCTGCCTCGAAAGCACAAGGTCCTGAGTTCAATCCCCAGTACCAAAAAAAAAAAATTACAGTATTGAGTTCAGCAGTTCTGAACTCTGAAATATTGCTTTTAGAAAAATCAAAATAAAAAAAATAACATCCATGATAACTACTTTTAGTGACTCTCTCAATAACATACTAACCACCTACCCTATGCTAGGCAATTTTCTGCTAATGATATCATAGTAAGCAAAAGCAATGGGAGGGATGGAGGGGTTGAAGGGAGGGCTGGGCAAGGGTGAAAAATAAGAACCAAGAGAGACTATGTAAAGGTGCAAACTTCCAATGATGAATGTCATTATATTGTGTACCTAAAATGTACCAATGATTAGAATGAATAATCGATAATGCAAAATAGGAAGAAAAGGTCCAAAGGGGTAGGGGTAGTGGGAGAGGCAGGGGAAAGGAAAGAAGGGAAAGGCAAAATGATGAGAAATGGAAAAAATGGAAATAAAGTCTTTGTAAATAGGGAAGGGTGGAGAGCGTGAAGGGAGGGCTAGGAATGGGGAAAAAATAAGAACCAGATGCATTATGTAAAGGTACAATTCCCAATGAGAAATGTAATTGTGTTGTATACCTAAAATATACCAATAAAAGAAAAAAAAAAAAAAGCAATGTAGACAACTGTCCCTATGAGCTTACATAAAATAAATAAATATCTTCCAGCATACGAGGCTTCATGAAGAAAATAAAGGAATCAAAGGGTAAGAGGGAACAAGGACAGTTGCAATGTTAAATTTTTTTCTGCTTAAAAATAAAGCAAGAACTTGAGAAAGATGAGGTCCAAACCATACTTTCTGGGAGAATTTCAGGTAAAAAGAAGAGAAAGAGCAGAGGTCCCCAAATAGGATCCTTGTTTTTATTACTTTCATATTTAAGGAAATAATAGAAAGTAATTTCTCTATTTTGTGATCGGATTGTATTTTTCTATCAAGGGAGCACAGGAAATGGAGTACACCAGTTATGAGATTTTAGCCAACTGTATAATCTGGTTTATGCTTTTATGGGCCATGGGCCAAATCTGGCCCACCACATAGTTTATAAATAAAGTTTTATTGGAACACTGCATCATCCATTGGTTTATATATTTTGGCTACACTGAACAGTTGCATAAGAAAGCATTATGAAGGTTTAAATATTCACTATTTGACCCTTTACAGAAAATCTCTGATGGTACCTATTGTATGGAATTCACATGCCATCTCAGTCTGGAATCCCTGCACCACTCTTGTGATGAGGAGTTAAAGCTTCTGAACAAGGAATGGACAGGCATCACTTTGTCTAATTAAGGAGCATTTTACACACCCCTAAAATACCCTATTGAGTCCAATGGGAAAGAACAAATCTCATATTTGACTTAGAATCTAATAAATACATACTTTATGGCCAGCTACGTGTGTTTCTTTAAGTCACAGCAATACAGTCATGTAAAAGTGTCTTCAAAGTTTTGGTAGAAAAAAATCCTTTGTTACTAGGCTATCTACATTCATACTTCTACCCAAGAGAAAATTTTTAAGCTAAAAATCATCAATGTCTTCCCTTAAAACATAAAAAAATATAAATTTAAAGACCTTCTATCATCTAACATAAGGCAGGTTCAGAAAGAAAAGGTAGATAATCAAATTCTGATAAAAAGAGAAGAAAAATATCTAATTGTTCCAAAGGTGGCCAAAACTGGTCAAGCCACATCAATGTCTCTCTACGTAACAACCCGTTAAGTACAACACACCACCAAAGACCACCCAGGATATGCCAGCTGCTTTGTTTTTGAGAAAAGGTCTCACTACGTAGTAAAGAGTAGCCTTAAACTTGCTATGTAGCTTAGGCTGGCCTCAGGATCCTCCTGCCTCAGTCTCCCAAGTGCTGAGATTATAAGCACGCACCATGTCTAGACTTGTTTTTGCTTTTTAAAGAAATGTAATTCCAACTGGGCTTAGAGGTGCACACCTGTAATCTCAGCACTCTGGGAGGCTGAGTCAGGGAGATCACAAGTTTGAGCTCTTAAGACTGGGGCAATTTAGCAAGACCTTGTCTCGAAATAAAAAAACAGCTGGAAATGTAGCTTAGTACAAAGGCCTAGGATGCAATCCCTGATCCCAAAACAAAACAGAGAAAATGAAAATTAATTCCTGTTCCTACCAGTCATCACAAACTTCTTTTATTCTTATTTTTCCTAGTAAAACTATTTTAAATCGAACCAAGACTGTGTAGAAATGAAGTATATTTTCAGAAGAACAGTACAGAAAGCCAGCATATTACAGAAACTCACAGCATTAGCTAAACACAAGAGGTTTAATCCAAAATAATTAAATAATTTATGAGAAACATTTCAAATTAATATTTCCCCCCCAAAAAAACCAAATATCAGGATGCCAGAAAACAATTCTAATTTTTTTTAAAAAAATCCTCTCCAAAGATTGCTCAGTATTCTAAAATGCTTATAAGACAGAAGTTTCTTTATAAACATCTGAAATGCTATATCTGTTTTAAAGTGTAATATTCGTGCAACTCTGATTTTCTGAGCAACATACAAGAATCAGAACAATATATCAATAACAGAGAAGACTTAAATCTAACAATGATGTCCTTTTCCCTAAGTACAATAAGCCCTGTATTCTCAAACAGAACACTGTTATGATATGAGCAAAATCCAAACAGTGTGGGCCGAGTAATACTAACTCAGTCTGTGTTGTTTTTCTTTGCTACAAAGTGGGACATAGGAGAGTGTATTTTGATGTGGAGTGAGAAACTAACATTAAGCATCTAGGTGTGTGGGTGTGACCTTAGGCTCCAAATTGTTATTCAGAACCTTGACGCCAGGCTGCACTGCACTGACCCCTAATGTCTCAAGAGTACATCTGTAAAAGTACACTGCAAATCCCAAACAACTGTATGAGTTATGGAGAGTACAGAGAAGAGTAGGAAGACCACGCCAGTTTAGAAATGAATAAACTTGAATTATCAGCACATGCTACTTATGAAATAAAACAAATGAATAAATGAATACATACATACCCTTGAGGAGAGAGCTTGTCCAACCATCCTGATTTAACCTTTACTGTAGAAGATCCATAAAAACAGGCATAAGGAGAGATGGCATTTGAGGAAACAGCTGATGAGTCCGCATTCCCACTTGTTGAACTTAAAGGATAACTGTGCCTATTAACAGGGTCCAAATTTAATGCTTTTTGAGTTCTAGATTTAGGTGCTTTTAAATTTTTTCTTCTTAAACTCTGAAAGCATTCTTCTACTGTTGAGTATTCTGATTCAGAAGCAGAGTCTTGTAAGAGATTGTTTTTGTCTTCTCGAGGTATCCAAATGTCCTCTAATTTGTCTTCACTTATTTTCTCTTTTCTATTATCATATATGCTAAGTGGAAAGAAATAGTATTAAAATTTTGAAGTGCGATATGTGATTTAACCTATCAGTTAATTTTTTTAACTTATAAACAACAAATCAGTGAAATTTAAGGCCAGGAAAATCTTCAAATTCAGTTACTCCATCTGATAATTTACAAAGCTTTTTCAGAAAAATGAAGTTGAAAACTTTTATTATCAAAAGAAATATTTAAACACTACTAGAAATACTTTCTCATGTATAATGTTATCTGATTCCTTTTGTTTTAGAAAGTTGGATATAAGATGGATAGAATACAGGTGGCCATATTCTTTGCATCTCAATTTAAACCTCAACAACCATAGAATTAAGTGGTCAGTACAACCTCTACTCTCTGGGAAACATCATGAATCACTAACTCCATCTGTTTAGAGATCTTATTTCCAACTTGTTATAGCCTTTCTACTTAGCTTTAGTGCAAGGACCACATGTTCTACCATAATGTAATAAAATACAAAGTACTTCTGACTAGTCAGAGCTTCATGATTATGTTGCAACCCTAATGAGAACAAACACTGCACCACCCTACTACCACAAAAAAGCAATTGTAAATTTTGAAGGTAAAAGCTGCATAAGGAAAAATACTGTATTACTAGAACACATTCACAATAGCTAAGCACATTCCTATACATTTAAGGAATGACACAACAGATTCTCTTAGCTATTTATGTAAAATAAAATTCACTGGAAGGACATTCTGCTAATCAATGAAATATATATAGCTAGGGGGCAAGATTACATATTTATGGATAGTGTTCTAAAAACTATTACTTCCTTAAAAGATATTTTAGCCTAATCCTTCCACATTTTGCTTTATATAGATTCATATTAAATGTCCAGGGAACATAGGGGTTAACTTAAAGAAACCCACAACAGTTTTACTCCTGATAAATGAAAGCTAAATAGAAAATAAAACAATCGGGTAGGGGATTTAGCTCAGTGTTCCTCCGCCTGCCTCGCAAGTGCAGGATTCCGAGTTCGATCCCCAGTACCAAAAAAAGGAAAGAATCATTAAATAATGATCCAGTATGTCAAATTCAAATAAAATTAAAAGAGATAAAAAAATTTAAGTGAGTGCCTTATAATTACTGTGTAACTTCTTGTGTGACTCAAGTAACTGGGTAATTATCAATCTTCTTGCAAATGATGAAACACTAATAGAAAGGTCATACTACATTTGGAAAATTTCACAACTCAGTGTTAACTCTGTCCCCTTCTCTCTATTATAATAACCTAACTTCCCATCTTTAAAGTGTAATCACAGTGACTACATATCTATCACTTTGGGCAGGGGCAAATGGTTGTTGTCAGGATAGGACAAAAAAAATCTACTACAGAATATCTCTACACATTCAATTTACAGACTATAATTTAGCTATTAAAGTGGGTTGTGTCATGGAGACATTTAGAAAGGAAAGCTATGAATTACCTATATAAACTATTTCCTCAGAAATACAATATTATATTAATTCTAAAAAAATTCATCATCATCAGTCAGGACTTCATACCTTGATTTGATTGAAAAAGAGTTCATTGAAGTACTTGCTTCCCCTTTGAGTTGTTCTTCATGGGTCCAAAATTCATTCTTTATGGACCTCTTCTATAAAATAAATATATACATATACACACACTTATTTTTTGCTTTATGGTTTGGGGATTTTTTTTTGGAAGAGCAACACTTTACAATATTCCCTAATACATATCTGAATTTAATTAAATAAACGACTAACTGCGTGATTGATTTTTGAGTAAAAAATAACTTAGATTAATAACTTCTGATACATTTTTCATTTTTATTTCAATCACTAGCTAATCAATTTAGAATAAAATGTTAACTAATAACAAAATTTGTGTACTTCTGTTCCTCTGCTATACTTTTTATATTTTAACAAGACCAAGAAATAAAACAGAAAAGGGTACAAGCATTGGCAAATAAAGCCTAAGTGATAAACTGAATAATTAAAATATATAAACAATCAGATGTCTGCAAACTTAAGACAAATGCATTTGGATATAAATCAAAGCAAAATCTGAGAGTATGAGGTTTCTTTTTACTTTTTTTTGTAAGGCAGTTCTATCTTTTAGCAAATTTTAAAAACCCAATATCCTTTATTCCTAAACTCAAAATGAAAATATGTTTTTAAGATAGAAATCGAAAGATACAGGTTTACCATAGTTTTACTGAACAGAAATTTTATTGTCTGGAAATTTCCTTTTTTGATGTAATGCATTCTTCAAACAGGTTGTAGCAAAATGAAAAGGTATATATAGGCAGCAGTAATAACTGATTACAGAAAAAAAATATATGAGACTAACCTTGGAATTTTCTAGTCTCTGGAAGAGAAAGGTCTCTCCATAAGGAAAGATGGAAGATGAATTCTCCTCGTTTGAATCTTTTGAGGGAATTACGGGATGAGAATGGAAAAAGGAATAATATGAAATTGTTCAAAAAAAAAAAAACGAAGGCATGTTTTCAATTTTTTATAGCAACTAACAACTTAAGATTTATTTTGTGAGAGTCAAAAATGCTCATAATTCTTAGCCCCTAAAGTTCCTCAACTCATGGTATTCTTAACACAATTCACTTTAACCCACTCACTTCATAACCACGACACATTATTAAGTTGTAACCTGTCACACATATGTATCCCTGCTAACCTTTAAGATTCACATTAATATAACCAACTTTGCCTGTACAGAACAGAAATTGCCATGGTGTCATTTGTAGTGGTAATTTCTTTCTTTTTTGGTACCAGGGATTGAACTCAGGCCCCTCAGGACCTTGCACTTGCAAGGCAGGTGGCGGAACCACTGAGCTAAATCCCTGGCCCTGTAGTGGTAATTTCTAAATACAAAAATAGTCTAAAAGGATCTTAATTCTATGATAATGTTCAATGAACAGTTATAAACAGTTCAGTAACATAACAGCTAACCTATCACTCCAATTGTCAAGAAGAATGTTCCTGAACTTGCATAAGCAGAATCTTCAAAAAGAAAGAAAAACCTCTCCCAGATCTATTTACCAGAGCAACAATGTCAACCTTTTCCTGTTACCATGGCAAAACCACTTCCCAGATTATCTTTGCCCTGTAACTCAGACCACCAGAAAGCATTTAATTTAGATAAATGCCTTCCACTGTGGCTAATGACAAATGGAGCTGTATTAAAATTTTTTGTACATAAGCAGAAGCAAATTTCAAGAGTTTTTAGCATATAGTACTGTCCTTTATTCACTTGTCTTTAAAAGTATCTGAGTACTATGAACACCGCAGAATATTATTCCCATCCTTTCCTATAGCAATGGTGGGCTGCCTTTTCAATCCCAGTTTTAAAATACTTTTAAGACTATCAAATGACAGCTAACTAATTCACAGAAACTCAACACACAGACTCACTTGGCAGTGTCACAGATTTTCCAGTTGAGGTAGTAACAGTTCTCTCATGGAAGTAGCTTAAAGTAAAGGGGAAAAGTTATGAGTTATTATTTATTATTTAAGTAAAGGATGTATTCTAGAGATACATTCTTGTAAGAAGGGATACCAATATTCAAAAATAAGTCTGATTTGAAATAAACAGAATGGCCAAATTCCACCAATGTGTTTTTCCATACAGCCTTCAAGGAAGAGATTTCACTGGAATTTGTAAGTATTTGCTTCTCATATCTGTAATTTACAAAAGTAGATGAATGTATCTGTCCAATATTAGTATGCACATAATTTCAAAACTGTTACCCATGCCTCTAAGAGGAACAAATTTATTAACTACCTTGCCATATATTTCTATGGTTTTTTTCATTAGCTTCAAAAATACATCTGGTTCTGTGAACATAATTTGAAAATACATCCACTATCTTCTTTCAAAGATGTTACAGTCTTGGGTGAAAGACATTACAGGAAATTAATAAGAGTATAACTATAATAGCAATGACAAAGGTAAACACTGTAGGGGCAGACAGTAAGGAATACCTACTAATATATCAGTTCTATTTTTCTTCTATCTAAGGTGAAAGATCAGAACATCCCTAACTTCTCTTAGGTATATTTCTATCTCTCCAAGTAATAAGATTCTGAAAAATAACAAGAGTAGAAATCAATAAAATAAAATATGGACAAAACATAAAACTCATTATAACCAAAAGCCTGCTGCTCAAAAGATCAATAAAATTGGCTAACTTCAGTAAAGAAAATTAAAAGACAAGATAAAAATCACAAGTATCAGAAACAAAAGAGAGGACATCACTTCAAATCCTAAAATGGGAAATAATGGACCCGCGGTAGAGAAATGATAATCAATTAGTAAGAAAAACTTGGTCAAGAGAGTGAAAACAAAAATTGGATGACATGGGGCCAGGGATTTAGCTCAGTGGTTTCGACGCCTGCTGCGCAAGCGCAAGGACCCAAGTTCGATCCCCGGTACCAAAAACCCCCCCAAAAATTACAAAAAAAAATTGGATGACATGAACAAATAAATCTTTGAGACTCAATCAAATGTGACAATATTAAACAGAAAATCTTATTAGCCATGTTTCTCTTAGAGAAACTGAATTTTCTAATTAATCACCTACTCATAAAAAGCTCCAGGTATAAATAATTCGCTGGTGAATCCCGAGCAATAATTTAAAAAGGAGAAACATCTAGCCTATGCAAAGTTTTGTGGGAAGTAGGATGGAAGACACATTTCCTAATTAACTTCTATAAGGCCAATATCACTAATAACCAAATGAGGCAAAAACATAACTGTGGATAAATGTTCATGATAAACATATTAGCAAATAAAGTTACAAAAGGATAATGTAACTACAACAGATTTACCATAAGAAAGCAATGTTACCTTAACAATGGAAAAATTAATGTAAGTCATCATATTGTCAACATGAAGGATAAAAATAACCTGTGTATAGCTGGGCATGGTGGCACATGCCTGCAATCCCTGCACTCTGGGAGGCTGAGGCAGGAGTATGACAAATTCAAAGCTCAGTCTGGGCAGTTTAGCAACATGGAGAGACTTTGTTTCAAAATAATAATAAAAGAAGAGGGCTGGGGATGTAGCTCTGTGCAAAGGCCCTACAGCTAATCCCTAGTACTGAAAAATAACAACAACAAAACAATATGTTCATGACAGTGGATTCAGAAAAAAACTAACAAACTTCAACATCTTCAACATCCATTCAGGATAAAGATTCTTAACAAACTAAGAAGAGAAAGAAATTTCTTTAACTAATAAAGGGCAATCATGAGAGACCTTCATCATACCTAATATTTAAATACTAAGTGGTTTCCCCTAAGATTGAGAGCAAGGCAAAGAAACCTGCTTTCACCATTTGTGTTCACATGATTTCAGAGGTCCCAGCATAAGGCAATAAGTAAATGATATAAAAGGCCTGCAGACTGAAAAGGATGTACCTTGAAAAGACAAGGCAACTTGTAAGGAAAAAAAACCAAAAACTTAAGAATCTACCAAAATGCTTCTCAAACTAATTAGTAAATCTATCAAGGTCCCAGGATAAAGGGGAAATACAAATAAACTCGATATTTCTATTCTAGAAGCAATAAGCAACTGGAAAAAATAATTTCAAAATATAATTTTATTCAAAATGGCATACAAAGCATTAAATATAATTGATAAGTTCATTAAAATATGTTGAAGATCTACACCCTTAAAACTATAAGGAATTACTAAGAAAAATTAAATCTTAAATAATGAATCGATATATAATGTTAATGGACTGGAAAGGTCAATATTGCCAAGATACCCATTCTCAACATACTTATATATATAGATTGTACACAATTCTAAACATATTCCAGTAGTCTTTTTAAACAGAAATTAACAAAGTGACTCCAAACTTAACATTCAAATACAAATAACTAGAACAGTCAAAACAACTTTGAAGAGAACAAAAAAACTTGAACACAGACATAAATTCAATATTTAGTTTACAACTACAGTAATCAAATCAGTTTATTACTGATAAAAGGACAGACATATAAATCAATGTGATGAAGTGGACAGTCTACATGTAGCAAAAACTACCCAGTTCTAAAAACAAACAAAAAACTACTTTAAAAAAGCAAATTAACAATACACATAAAAATATGAGTGAATTTCAAAATCATCACGTTGAAAAGAAGCCACATCCTATATCATTTTTTAGAAGCATGTGAAAAGGATGGATATTAAAGACACTATGAAACTCTCAGATGTTGTGGAATTGCCATTTCTTGATTGTGACAAATTTTATGGGCTTATACATCTTTTATAACTTATGAAGATACATTTTAAAATTTATAGTTTATTGAATATATGTTAAACTTCAAATCACTTAAAATGAATATAACATTTACTGCTCATAGGGTTAACATATAAAATATCAACTCCATTTCTAAATATAAAGAAAGAAAATAAAACCTTAGAAGTGATGTCATATATTAAAGCATCAAAATATTACCAGAAGGAATAAATCTAAGAAAAAAATTGCAAGAGCTCACCTAGAAAACTACAAAATATTACTGGAACAGAAATTCTAATTAAATAGAGGACTATGCCAAAGTCTGAATAATACAAAAGTGACAAAACTCCCTATATAAATCTCTAAGATGTACTGCAATCCCAAGCCAAATAATTAAAGAGTGTGCATGCATGCATATGTGTGTAATCTAACAAGTTGATTCTAAAATACATATGAGAAACAAAGGACCAAGGTTAACAAAGACATTTGTAGAAAACAGTGGAAGATGTACTCTATAAGATATTAGGATTTATTATAAAGCTATAGTAGTTAAGATTATTATATTACTGATTAAAGAATAGATAATAGACTACTGAAGTAAAATAAAGAGCTCATAAAGACATTCAGTTGTCACTTAAGAAAAAATGTCACTCTATAGCAATGAGTAAACTATGGTCTTTCTAATGTATCACTTGTATGTCTATATGGAAGAAAACGAAATTTTACTTCTACCTCACCATACACAGAAATCAACACAACACAGATTATAAAACCCAATGTAAACAGCCAATCAAAAAAGCTAGAAGATATATTTTCATGACTCTAAAGGCTAAAACAGTTTTAACCTTAGCAAAAAAAAATAGTAAATTTGACTAAATTATTAAAATTAAGAACTTTTATTGATTAAAAACTCACCACTAAGGAACACAGCAATGTAAAGCCAGGAAGAAGACTTACTGGTCAAAGGTTCAAATTTACAGTGTATAAATAACTTAAAAATCATAATCAAAGACAAAAAATGGAATTCAAAACCACCACCAAAAAGAAACCAAATGGTGAAAGATTTGAAAAGGCATCATACTAACGAAGATGAAAACATGACCAGTGGCCAAACTACACATTAAAAGATATTCAATTACATTAGTCATTAAAAAATACAAATTAAAACCACAATGAAATACCATTACATAATGTACCTACATGGCTACAATCTTTAAATAATCAAATGCTGTTCAGTGTATGAAACAAGAGAAATATACATGCACTGCTGGTGTTAAATTAGTACAACTGCTTTATAAGAACCAGTCTGCACTATATACAAAAGTAAAAGATACATAACTTCTATGACAATCTAACTTTTTGGTATATACATGCCAGATATGTTTGTACAAAAATAGCTGCCCAAATGTATGTCAAAAAGTAAATGGATAAACAAGACATAGGAGCTTCACAAAAAACCACCACTATTCAACAATTAAAAAAACAATTAACATTTGATCTCTGGTACAAAAAAAAACCAAAAAACAATTAACATTCAAAACCATGAGTTCCTTTCAAAATCATGTTAGAAAAGATGTCTACTATAAATGACTGCTACCAGATTCCATTTGTAATAACTTACAGAATAGGCAAAAATAATTTATAGTGAGTTCAATGATTGCTTGGTTCAAGCATTAGGGAAATTTACTGCAAAAGGTCACAAGAAAATTTGTTTGGAGTGGTGACTGATGGGAATGTTCTCTATACCTTGACTTTGGTAGTGGTTATGTGAGTATACGTATTTGTCAAAACCCAACAATTAAATATTTAAATTCAATCTATTTTATTACTGTAAATTATATCTAAATAGTTTATTTCATGTCTATAAATATATATATAAATAAATAAATGTACATGTAAAATAATAAACAATATTGGAAATAGGAATTATCAACCAACAGTAAGAATAGATACCCTGGTATTTTTATACAATAAAATATAACTGCAAAAATAACAAACTATAGGCAACAACATGAAAGTGTCAAAGCAAATGAGATGAACTAAAAGAATACTAGTATAATTACATTTTTTATGTTACCAAAACAGCCAAACTATACTATGTGGAATATGTACTTAACAGGTAAAACTATTTAAAAGCAAAAAAATTATATAAATTTTTTAAATGGCCATTTAAAGTCAAGATAGACCTCAGATAAAAGGGAAGGGCACATTTTAAACAAAAGGTTACAAAATAATTCACCATTTATCTGTTCATTATCTCCAGATTCTTGATATTTTTATAAGGCTGCAATTATATTCTTATATTTGTATATTAACAAGTACTATGTTGATATTTTGTAATACAGTAATTTGAACCCTTGAAGGGAGTAGTTATCAAATTTACTACATTTTCGGTAACTTGCACTTATAATAAATCTTTTTAATTCTAACTGAGCACTTACAATATACAAAACACAGGTCTCCGAATTTTACATATGCACACAGTATACGTTTATACAGTCTTCCTTGAGTGTCTTTTGGTAGATTAGTTCCAGAGCCCCAAGGAATATCAAGTCTCTTATACTACATGGTGTGGTATTTGCACATAACCTACACATATCTTCCCATGTCTTAGTAATTTATGAATTTGCTTCTTATATTCCTGAAAATGAACACTCTTCATTTGCAATAATGAAAAGGTTTCAATAATAAGGGAATAAACTGCAGAACTTTTATTTTAATAAAATATTATGTAGTAGTTACTGCACAAAATGCATGCATCCACATGGAGAAATCTCAACAGTATTAAGTGAAAAAGAATAAAGTGTAAAAGAATAAATACCATTTTCAGAAATTAAAAACATCTACAACAATGCTATTTCATCTGCAATAAAAGTATAAAAGTACATAGAGGTAGGATAAACATTAATTTCAGAATATTGGCTACTTCTAGGAGTGGAGGGAAGAGTCAAGAAAGTTAGCTGAATTTATTATTTCTCAACCAATAAAGTCTGGCTTTACTATGACAAGATATTCATATTTTAATTAATCTACCTGTTGTATGATAATTGTCATTATTTTACATACCTTTCAGTATGTCTGCTATTTTCCAAATCATGAATAATTCTGTCTAAATATTCTTGCTGTGGTTATCAAATCATTTCTTTTTTTTGTTTTCTTTTTTTTTTTTTTTTTGGTACCGGGAATTGAACTCAGGACCTTGCACTTGCAAGGCAGGCGCGGCGCCACTGAGCTAAATCCCTGGCCCTCAAATCATTTCTTAAAGCTGACTCATTCTAGAGTTCCTGACCAGTTAAGCCAGTTAGTAAGTTTACCAGCAAAAACTGAGAGAGTGCAGCTTACTCCTCTCTTCATCTCCGTATCATCTCCTTTCACCCTCCCAATACTTGAAGAAATTTTCTTGAAGAAAATACTTGAAGAAATTCTTAATACTTGAAGAAATTTTCCAAACACCATAAACAGAGTATGTGAGTCACTGGTGACAGGCTCAGAAACTGTCCAACAAGCAAATGGGCTGGGAAAATAAAAGTACGTCAGAGCTTCATTTGTAATTTTTTTTTTTTTTTTGGTACCGGGGATCGAACTCAGGTCCTTGTGCTTGTGCAGCAGGCGATGAAACCACTGAGCTAAATCCCTGGCCCTTGATTTGCAAATTTTTTAAAAAAAGAAAATTCAAAAATAAAGCTTGCTCTTAATAAATTTAAATGTATGCTCAAATACAAGATTTAAAAACCCAAATAATTATAAAATCTAAAAATGAAGCCTAATAAAAATGTCAATAATTCTGAGTCATATTAATTTGGCAAATATTTTCCTCACTTTAGCTTCATTGTTTTTGATTCCCTAAATCAACTTTTTTTTCTCTAAAATATAGAATCTTCAGATATTGAGATAGCTTATAAAGGGCCTTTGCCTGTGGAAAGAAATGTGGTTGTAAAAGGCCTTTGAAAATACTTAAGCCCTATTCCTTCAATATGCAATCTCTCTGCAAGAAAATTATCAACAGAACTGCGTGCCCTCAAAATCCATATGCTGAAGGCTTAATCCCAATGTGTCTCTACTTGGAGATACAGTAGTAATTCAGGTTAAATGAGGTCCTATTCTAATAGTGTATGTAAAGAACTCAAATAAAAAAGAAGGGGATGTAATGACTTTTTTTTCAAAGTGAATGTTCAACACACCTTCAGGTGTTCTAAAATTGCCAAGAAAGGTAGTGGCATAAAGACAAATGTCAAAAAACTTCCTTTAGGAGCTACATTTAGCCTATTGAGCCAAGGCAGTCAACAAGAAATAAAATAAATGTAAACTTATAAAGGGTGCAAGTGAGAAAACAACATTAAATGATAGCATTATAATTAAAAAAATAATAATCCATTACAACCCAAATAGTCAATAACACACCATATCTATAAATCATCCCATTACAGAATGTTTAAAAGATGCATTTATCACAATTGTTAATAGACTATAAGTCACTGTCATATTCATCTCAGAAGAACTAGAATAATCCCCTAGGTAAAAGTTTAAAACTACCCTGAGCCTCTTAGGTTTTTATAATAGCCACTTAATGCACAAATCTGAATTCAAAAAGCTTAGAGTGGGTTAACTAGAGCATAGACCAATAATGTGAAATTCACAATTGCACAGGTAATCTGTGAGAGTCCTCCAAAATGACCTTAAGAATAACTGATCATTACAGAAGGAATAAATCTGTAATACTATCATTAAATATTTTATATATTAGTAAAAGTTGCAATTTCTACTTTTTCACTTATGAAAAACAAAGTATAAATGAATGAATTTTTTGACCCTGTAAAGTGTATCAAGCAGCTAGATACATACCCTACAGATTAAATTTTAATTATTTAGGTGCTAATAATAATTTTGCAAATATTGAAATAATTCACCTGTTTTTTTCATAGAGCTAGCTAAGAAAAAAACCTGAATTTTAGGGTTGCTAAGCATTTTTCTTCTATAATATGAACTGTGAAATTTTCTTCTTCAAGATAAAAAAGACGTAAGTTTATTTTTTGTATTCAGTATAGCAAACATTTGCGTGCTACTGTTCTTTACACTATTCTGCTTAAATATAGTTTTGACATTAAAGTCTATAAAATAATGTTTCCATTTCTAATGTCTATGTACCTCCAGAGAGAAAAAAAATGAAGATTTTTTTATTTTTTATAAGAAATTCAAGGAAGGTTGGAAATGAAATGTTTATAGTTCATCCCTTTTATAAGATAAACTTCCATCAAAGCCCAGCTGTGCATACCATTCCCCTCCCATAACTTCTAATTCTTTATTTTCCCCCTCCTGCAAACATTCAGAGGCACTACATTTAAAAGAAAAGCCTTCGCAACCTGTGCCAAGTATAAAATGGTTGCATGAATGAAAAAAACCATTAAACTGTGGAGCCAGAGAAGAAAGGTATCATCATTAGAGACTTTAAGATACTGGTTATTTGCTGTATCAGGATGCTCCTGAGAAGGATCACACCGCATGGCCATGACAGCAAATGCTACCTGGAATTGCTCTCTGCTCGGACAGCTTCAAAGGGCCGGGGGGGGGGGGGGGGCAGGGAGAGGGAGAGGGAAAAGAAGAAGTAGAAGGAAGAAAGAGGGAACAAAGAAAGAAGAAAGAAAGCAGCACCAGCAGCAGCAGCTGCTGAGGCCTCAAGCCTGGCCTGGTTCTGACCTGGCCCTCAAGAGACAGGAGTTAAATAAAGCACCCTGAGGTTCATTGGCCCCATACCCTGACAAGTCCAGCTCTCCACAGAGCAGGAAAGAAATCAAGAGCACCCAAGCAAGATTACAGACATCCCAAGTAATATCCCAAGCAAGATTAATGAACCTATGGCATGCATGTTATTGTGCTCTTTTAAGAAAGAAGATGTTAACATGGGGTTGTTTTTTTCTAAACTAAAACCTCAATATTCAGGTTTGATTGCAGTGTTGACACTTTGTGATAAATAAGTGGGCTCTGGGTTGTAGTTTGGCACTCGTCTCTAAAAGGTTCGCCATCAGTGACCTAGAATGTCAGTTCTGTCAGATAAATTATAAGAAAGGCTGGCAGGCTATAGGCCATACAAATTAGAAAGAAGGTGGAAGGAAAGATCTATGACTAACTAGGGAGAGCCCTCATATGAGGAAAACACTTCCAACTTCCTATTCATTTAAACAGCTTTATAAGTTGTTTAATAAATAATTATGTTAAAATCATTGTCCACAAAAAATATTACTTGATATACGAAGAAATCCACGAAATATCATTTGTAGAAGTCATTATTTAAGGAAAAACTCAGATTCTATAATCCATAGTTCTATTTAAAAAGTTGTAACTTTAAAATCATGCAATTGTTATTTGCAATACAAAGCAGGACCACAAAAAAAAATAGTGACATCCAAAATATTTTAATTTACTTGCTCATTTTATGATCTGATTATCAAATGAGCATAGTCTTTATTTACTACCATAATCAAAGAAAAAAAGGTTAAATCTAGCCTAAAAATCACATGAAAACAGTTTTGCAATAAGCTAGTACTACATCATTTACTACTAATTTTAATGTTACTTCAATTCTAATTTTCAAAAACTGAGTCATAATAATCTTTCATATGATGCAAAGCTTATATTTACAACTGAATGATTTTAAAACATACTATTCTGTCATATTAACTATTTTAAATTAAAGGCATTCTGTTCAAATATTGAGAAACAGCAGGTGCAAAAACATTACCCTGACCATTGTCTTGTTCTTCAAAAGCAAATGAAAATCCTATATGAATGCAATAACAACCTATCTGCAAGAACAGAGTGGAAATGGGAGAGAGCTTCAGAAATCTGTACAAGGGCCGGGTATTTAGCTCCGTGGTTCTGCTGCCTGCTCTGCAAGCACAAGGACCGGAGTTCAATTCCCAGTACCAAAAAAAAAAAAAAAAAAAAAAGAAAGAAAGAAAGAAAGAAAGAAATCTGTACAGACCTTGTTAAAATAACTTGTACATATATGTGTGTGAGTGGTACCGGAGACTGAAACAAGGCCATCTGCACTGAGCTACATCCCCAGCCTTTTTGCTAAAATTTAGGGTCTCCCTAAATTGCTAAATTGCCTAGGCTGAGCTCAAACGTATGAACCTTCTGCCTCAGTCTCCCAGAATAATTTACCTGTTAACTCCTGCCTCCCCAAACACGCATAATTTACTTTTTCACAACTTGCTACTCTTTGTCCAATTAATTATGTAAGTGTTAGACTCTTGTTTCTGTAGATCTTCATCACCTTATGGGGATTCTAGTTCCAGGTAAAACTTGTATTAACTCATCATAATAATGTGTACACTTTCTTCCTGTTAATCTATCATATCAATTTAATCCTCAGACCTCGACAGAACCCTCAGAGGATGGAGGTGTCGTTTTGCAACTCCCATTTATGCAACAAATTGAGCACCAAAAGATCCTCTCTAAATTCATGACAAATAGCACATACTGCCTCACAGTATACCCTTCTCACATCTGGAAAGTTAGTAATCCAGCTTGGCCTTGAACTTACCATGTAGCTCAGACTGGCCTCAAACTCACATTCCTCCTGCCTCAGCCTCCTGAGAGAAGCAGATTTTAAAGCTAAAAGGCTGCACAACATTAATAACCTATAATCCTAAGAAATAATCCAATTATTTGATATGCACTCAACTTTTTAAAAATACTTATTAAATAAGTGGTTAAGAAAGTAGATTCTAGAGTCAAATGTAGTAGAATGAAATCCCAATTAGCCTAAGACTTAAGTGATGAATAAAATAGTGTAAACATTACCTACTTTATATGGCTCCTTTGAGGATTAGATAGCCCACCCAAAATTATAAAACAAACTAGTGCCCTAGTGCCGAAAATTTAATAAATGGCACTAATACTACTGATTCTTAGTAAATACTAGACTTTGCCATTGAGATTAGAGATGTCAACATAAAGAGAAATTCATTAAGGTCTCTGTCCTCAGAGTTTATGTTCTAACAGATACTTAAACTTTAACAAACCCCTAAATTGCCATGTTTTCTCTTGCAAATGGTAAACTGCTACCTACTCTCTGGCAAACACAACTTGCACTTCAATCACCAAAGGTTCCTAACTAAGGGCGAGACCATCAGTGGCCAGAGATGCAGGCTAAAGAGAATGATGCAGAAATGTCAACTTGCACCCTGTACAGGAAGTCTGTACAGTACTGTGGTAACCATCAAACGTGAATAGCCTCATACCTCCTAACAGAAAGATAAGTGTTAGCTTTTAGTGGAAAAACTAATACCTATCCCCAATCCTGAAGAAAACCACAGCTATTTTGGGTTTAACTTTGAGAAATGGATGACGGTGCTCTCTTTCTACTGTAAATCATCATCTCTCACACTGCTCAGCTATGTCAGGCTATTAGGGACCTACCATTACTGGCAGGACCAGCCCCTCCTTGGGGTTCCAGAGTTCTGCTTTTCTATTGTCTCATACCATCTTCTTACATCTGTCTTCTACATTAGACTGCAAGCACTTCCATTCTGATTTACATCCTTCCCATTTAGCACAATGACTTGCACCAAATATATATTGCCAAGCATCGTGCCCAGCTTGCAAAAATAGAAACACTGAAAACATGTTCCCTGCAGAACAACTCAACTCAAACATGATGACTGCAGTCATGAAATGCCACAATACCAGACATGGAGGGAAGATGTGGAAAGGAACATCCAGACAGAATTAATGGAAGAGATGTTCCCCAAATTAAATGGGAGCGAGCTCAGAAGTCCCAGGCGCTTATAAGCTAGAAACACACTGGGAAAATAAGGTACAACACAAATAATGACTGAGAGAAAATCTGAATAGAGAAGAAAAGGTTGGTTGAATAGGTAAATACATACATGTCAAAGTTAGAAAGGAAGACTGAAAAAATAATTAAATGACTCCAAGCTGAGTACTTACATCTTATTGTAAAACTTCTTACCTCCCTGAAATTCCTCTTGTTGCCCCTGGAATATCTGGAACAGGTCGGTGTCTCAGCAGAAAAGATCGAGATGGCCTTGAAACTAGCTTGCTACGACTTCTCATAGGTGACAGGACTGGTGATGACGGAACATACAAATCATTTACAACCATTTCTCCTTGAAACTGAAACAACGGGGATGGTAGTGATCTTTCTAATAAGCCATTAGTTCCGTTTCCAGACTGTGCTCCTGATGTTGAACAGTCCAGGGAAGAAAGGCATTCAGGGTCTGCATTCGGAAGGATGCTCAAGTTTTCTGATAACAAATCAACTTTTTCTGTTTGCTGTTCTTTAGTTGTACAATCCATAGTCTTCTTTATAGCCAAAGATTCTACTTTACCAGATGATAAATCGTGAGAATCGAAATTCAAGTGTGATTCTTCTGAAATGGGAAAGTCATGTTCAGAAAGAGAGAACTTATCATCTGATTGAAAAGACAGGCTCTTTGCCATATGAATGTCATTTTGATCTAGATTTTTTACAACTGTCTCCAACTCTGTTGAGCTATGTGTCTGAAAACTTCCAGAATCAGAAAGTTCTATGCAGGTGTTCTGATGAGAAGATGGAGCATGGCGATCCTTTGAAGTGTCATCACTCTTTGTTTTATGAACATTTGCATATATTGGGATTTCTTGCATTTTTGACAAGATCATCTGCAATTTTTTTAGTATCCTCCTACGGTGTCCTGTAGGTGATATTCCAATTTCATGTAGCACACTATCATTTATTCTTGCACAGTCCGTCACAGTATAAAAACCAAACTCTTCAAAATGTAAGAGGTACTGCTCCAAATTAATGCTCATTAAGAAATCTTTGATATCAATATTCACTTCACTGACTGAGGACATAATGGTTTCATTACTAAGCTAAGTTATAAAAAGCAGCACAATGAGACTGATATATAAGAGGATGCACTTCTCTACTGGTTTTTGCTTTATCACTGGAAAAGTTATCTTCTCAAAATGCTATTTTCTCCACATAGAATGTTTCATGTGCTTAAACCTTGAAAAAAATAAAAATAAGTTATCAGACAGATAGATAGATGTGTATGTTCCAAGGGACTGAACCCAAAATATTGCAAATGCTAAGAACACACTCTACCATTAAGCTATACCTCCAGTACATGACATTTTAATTAGTAAAACCTAGTTTTATTTAAACTTTTCCTGAAAAAACACAACAATAATTAGGACAACACTTTTCACTCACTGACTTCCAAACTGGCACGTTGCTTTCGTACACACCAGGAAGTTGATTTCTTGGGATAACATGAAAAAGGTACACAACAGAAATATTATGGCAGCATCAAACCATAATTTTCAAAATGCTAAAAAAATACTTTCTCATAGATATAGAATGAAAATGTGTCAAACATTTTGTTCATCTCATTAACTGAAAAGGGAACCAGTAAGTAAGATGGTAGGGCTGGTTCCAAGAGCATATGTGTCTGTCACAAAGACTTTTTTTTTTAAAGCATTACAATAAGTTAGCTATGTAAGATTCTTTTTAAACTGGTTAATGTTCTTTAGGGCAACAAAATGATACTATTGGGGATATCTTTTCTACAGGACAAATATTTACAAACTAACAGATAACTTCCCATTGTCTGGGTTCTAATCAAATAGTAGCCAAGTCAGGCATTGGCATTAGAATTAAAATTAAATATTCATAGGCTGGGCTTGTTAAATATAGCCTCACAAAACACTCATACCTTTGAGACTCTTAAAAAACAGGTTGAACATATTTTTCAGGTCAATAATTTTCATTGCAACAATGCAAGTACTTATATATTTAAACAATATGTAAGTCAATTCTTAAATATGTTAGATAACAAGAAGCTAATATGAAAGTAAAAGGTAAAAGTTCAAAGTTCACATTTTCCTCCAATGTACACAGCAGATTTGATACCAGACATGGGATTTCTGACTTGGTGTCAACAGAAAGGAAAGTCCAGCCAGAAAGTAAAAGCTTACGCTGAAAAGTTTTAATGGAAAAGGAAGAAAGCCAGGCGGAACTTCAGCTTGAGAAAAAGAAAAACTAAAGAGAAGCAGGGCTGAGAGAGAAAAAAAAAAATCATGCTGGCCAGTTAACAAAGAAAGGAGCAAGCTTTTTATTCCTGGAGGAGTAGGCTAAAGTCTGGGAGTATTTCATCTGTTCTTAGCAGTTTCAAAAGGTGTCTTCTTTGTTGTGCAAACATCCTGGCCTTGAGGAATGGGTAGTCAAGTTATCCCAGGAACTGTTACAGAGATCCCTTCTACTGGCAGGCAGCCCCATGATGCATAAACATTCCTGACTTGTGATAAGGATGGGACATTGTAGCTGCTAAAAGAATCATGGGTGGGATTCGAGAAATAGGCAGTGCTTTTGTTTGGCAGACTGAGGTATGGATAGGGAAGAACACATATTATACTTTCAACAGCCCCTGAGTTGAGGCCCAAGGAGTATATCTACCATCTTTCCAGAAGGAGTCCCCTCACTGTCTCAGATTCAGATAGCCTCTTTTTTCCCAAACCACATAACCAGATTTTAAAACAGAGTCCATTTATCTCAGGGCTGGTTATTTGGGTGTGTGCAGTTTATGACAATTCATATCTATAAATTTCTACATATCATGCTTCAATAAAGACCGTATTTAACCACACAAGCTTAAATATCACATGGTTCTTCTTATATGAGAAATCCCAAGTAAAAATAAAGAGCAAAATAAAAGACAGATAATAGGAAACAGGGAGATAGATCTTTTGCAAATGGCAAGGGGAACAAGAGAGGAAAGTGAGGAGAGAGAAAAAGTAAAAGGAATTACAATGTGTTATGTACATGTATCAACTCCCTATGATGAATATAATTATTATGTACTGCAAACACGTACTAACAAAAATAACAAAAATTTAAGAAAAAGAGAAAAGTTGATAGGTCTCCCACTACCTCAGTGGCTATTATGTATAGTAGCTGCCCTCTTCCTAGTGTGCCTTGCCCCCTCCCCTGTGTGAGGTCATGCCAAGATGGTTGCTCCCACCAAAGAACAAACCTTTCTTCCCAGCATGCTCCTGTTCCCACCTAGAGAGTAACCTAATACTCACTCACCTCCTACCACCTAGTGACATCACCAGCTCCTCCATTCCCTAGTCACTACCTCACTCAACCCCGCCTCAGCTCCTACAAACCCCACCCCAGTCTCTATGAAAGGCACTCCCTGCCCCTGCCAAATTGCCTTTGTCTCTCCTTTTGTTCTGAGACAGCCTGGCAGATTTGTTCCCAGAATAAAGGCTTGTTGTGGCCTAGTCAGGTCTTGGTTTTCAGCCTTTTTACCTGACAAAAGTATAGAATGTGCACAAAATAAGATAAGCAAGGTAAGCATGTCTGAGCAAGCTTTGATGCATTGCTTCTGGAAATCACATTGAAAAAGCTCTCCACGAGGCGCAAAGTGTTACATGCCACTTGTTCGTAAGCTTGTGCCTAGCTATTTAAAAAATACCGGCAAACACTGAAAAGCTGGCATAGTATCAGAAGGAAAACACGCATCTTCCCCAGATCTTACTGCAGGAGCAGTAAAAATACAAAGGAGAGGAAAGGCTGAAAATGCCAGTCAGGAATGTCAGGAAGGTACTTTTGTTTCACACCTAAGATAGGAAAATGTTTATAAAATAAAAAAAAAAGTTACCCTCAACATCAAATTCAAACCACCTTACTTTGTGTTGTCTTTTTTTGGCACGTCATAAAATGGAAATCACTATTGTAAATAGTAAAATGAGTGGATATATAATTTATTTCTTTTAGCAATGATAAATATGATCAACTGGTCAATAATTTAAGAGGATTAGAAGCACTTTCCTTTTGGGTAGAATAAATTCTAAAAAGTCACAGTCTTCCTTACCAAATTTCACAAAAATTTTATTGGAACAAAAGCAATTTCCACAAAGTATACCCATCAAGAAACCTCCAGGTACCAAAACCACCCAGTCACCCCAATCCAAAGACCTGAGGGGATTCCCAACCCCACCCATATCGCATCTGCCACATTCAAAGAACCTGGCAAGTTACTGATTTTATTCCTTGCTATGGACAGAACTGTGCCCCGCTCCCATTCATGTGCTGAAGCCCCAGTGAAAGGACTGTATTTGGAGACAGGGTTCTGGGAAGTAATTAATGTTAAATGAGGCTGTAAGGGTGGAACCCTGACACACAGAGTTGCCTCCCTCTTTCCCTCCCTACCCCACTGCTGTGGAAGGCCAGGAGGAGAAGGCAGCGCTCTGCAAGCCCAGAGGGAAGAGTGTCCTTACCGAGAAGCCACTCGGCTTGCTGGCCTCCAGAACTGTGAGATGTACATTTCTGCTGTTTAGGCCACACAGTCTGTGGTACGGTATTACTATGACTGTCTTACTCACTTTCCTCTTCACTTAGGACAAAATATTACCTGATACACACAATTTGAAGAAGGAAAGGTTTATTTTGGCTCACATTTCATTCCTAGGTCAGCTAGCTCTGAGGAAACAGCATGGAAGTGGGGCATGGTAGAGGTGAGCTGCTCCAGTCATGGCAGCCAGGAAGCAGACTGGAAAGGCAGGAACCAGGGAGTGAAATACACCTTAGGAAGTAATGCTCCTGGTGACTTGCCTCATCCAACCAGGCCTGGCCTCCTAACAGCACATTTAGCTATAGTGTCCTCGTGGTCTAATCCTCTTCCAAAAGCCTATGAACACATGAGGCCCTTGGGAGCAATCTGGATATAACTAAAAACAGTAACTGACCTAATACCCCATCCTCACTGGCTTTGCTGTGGTGTACAGCCTCACTATATCTCTTGCCTGGATTACTAATACAGTTTCTGAACAACTTTGCCCACACTCCATGTATCAATGAACAATTAAAAGTCCAAATTTGGCATGTCACTGTACATTCTCAACAGGGTGAAGTCTATCTTCCTTACAGATCCATGCAATTGTCTGGTCCCTTCTATTAATACTAGTAGGTACTATTGATGCAAACAGCAAATATGCATGAAATCCCAAGTACCATATATAATTCCTGCAAGATAGGAATTCCTAAGATTTGTTTGAAAAAAAAAAAGGGTTCCTAGGGCTAACTCCAGTCTCATATTTGACCTATGTCAAACAGTCTATCAACATCCTTCACTCACTTTAGTTGATTACTTTCATCCTCCTGAGACAAGCTATTTAATAGTTTCATAGTTTTTACATATGTATATCTGCTTTTCTATGGACCATTTATAATCTGAAGAAGCAGGTGTTACCTCCACTATGAAGTCATCATGTTGATCCTTTAAAATAGAGCACAACAATCCTTTCTATTAACATCCATTAACTAGCATCCTAGAACTTTCCAAAGTATTTGGAACATGTTTAAGAGATGGAGAAAGGTTGGTAGGGATGATAGAAATGTTTGAGGACCATATATTGCTAGTTGCGTGCATTTGTATTTGTGTTTAAATACACGAAGTCTTTTCCCTTCTTTGGAGTCTAAACCTACACCTGTATTTTGTGGGTGACTGAATCGAGGATAATTATACTGAGTACTTTACACAAAACTATCTCTCTATAACCATTTAACATGCTGAATATGGCCAACGCCCTGGGTTTTTTTTTTTAATAAGGGGAAAAGGCTCCCCTCCCATAGGCCCTGGAAGCCTCTCAGCACTTTTATGCCAGCTGTTGTTCAAACATCCGATTTAACTGTCTGACCCCCAAGAGATGAACATCTAAGATCTAGTTTTTTCCTTAGAGGATCGAGCACTGAAGCACATCATTAGATACAAAGAGATGAGCACATTTAACTCTATAAAATTATAACACATGAGGAGGGCACAGTGGTGCCTACCTGTAATCCCAGCTACTTGGGAGGCTGAGGACCAATAATCACAAGTTCAAAGGCAGCCTCACTCAGCAACTTAGGCAGACTTGGTCTCAAAAAAGGGAGGGGGAGGGGTGTGGGACACATCCCTGGTGCTAGAGTACTTGCCTAGCAGGCATGAGGCTTTAGATTCAATTCTAGTATAGCAAAAAGGAGAGAGAGAGAAAGAGACAGAGACAGAGAGACACACAGACCGGCAGACAGACCAATAGACAGACAGAGACAGAAAGAAAAGAAAAAAATCTATCATGTCAAAACTCTTTAATATAAAATTGCATCCTTCCACATTTTGACCTCCAAGCAGGCTTATTGGCCGTAAACCATGTTCCAGGTGAGTGGCCCTCCAGGTGCTAGTCTGTGGATCTGGTAGACAGCAAAAACTGTAACAAGCCCAGGAATCCATCATCTGGAATACTCTCCAAAGATGATCATAGTATGCAACAAAATGTAGTAATTCCAATTCTAAATTCTTTACACCCCTCAAATATTCTTTATACCCATGTACCTAAGCCTAACCTCATCACTTTCCTCCCTTGAATGGAAAGGCTTTCCTAACACACTGCATATGGATATGGATTCAAATGAGGTTAAATCCCATCTCCTCCACTTTCTAGCACATGTCCAGGTTGATATTGATCATTTCATTTTCTACACAATGGAAACATTTTGTCCTCAGGTAGTTCAGCATTGGTGCACAGTAAATTAGAGAATTCAACCTGTTAAAACAGTGCTTAGCACAGAAAGATGCTTAGTAAACATTCTCTTGTGCCATGATATTTATTTTCACCATAGCTTAAATGTTTTCTACCTGAGGTCTAAGACATAATTTTCTTCACAGAGTCTATATAAAGTGAGAAATTTATATTCTTTTTCCATATACTTACAAAATTTACTTCTTAGAATGTTGTCTTAATCTATCCAGGCTGCTATTGCAAAATATCTTAGACTGGATAATTTATAAACAGTAGAAACTTATTGCTTGCAGTTCTGGAGGTTGAGGCACTCAAAATCAAACCAGCAACAGGGTTGTTTGCTAAAAACTCATTCGTCATAGATGGCATTTTCTATGTTTTCACACAGAAGAGCAAAGGGGGCCAACAAGCTACCTTAGCCCACTTTATAAACTCACTAACTCATTCATGTGAGGTCCACCTCCTCACCTAATTACCTCCCAAAGGTCCCACTTCTTATTACCATTACTGTGGAGCTTAGGTTTCAACATATGAATGTGGGAGGGACACATACATTCAGACCTTAGTAAGAGTTTAATTATATTTTGCTCATTCCATAGAATAGTACAGTCTAAAAGCCCAGGCTGTGAAGCCAAAGAGTATGAATCAAATCCAGATTCCCCACTTTCTGGCTTTGTGTCCTTGTATGAGTAACTAACCTCTTTGCTTCAGGTTCTGCATCAGGAAAATGGGAATAATAATAGCATCTATGCCTCACAGAGCTGCTGTGAGATGTGTTAGTACAAGCAAAGCACATAAGATACTAAGAGGCACATAACAAGACCAAGTCAGTGTTTGCCATTATTACTTTATTATCATTCCATAATACACTCTGCCAAGATGATTTGCCCATATAAATGTGAAATTATTTATCAACATAATGGAGTGTATGTTTAGAGAACACACAAAGAACAATACCAGTGAGATTGTGCATGTTCCCATCCTAACCTGACACAGTTCCATGAGGAAGTAAACATTCAGAAGCAACCTGTTTTATGTGTGCTTTGCCATGTCACTTTAAAAACACTGTATTATTATCTTACTGAGATTTACCTTTAAACTACATTCTGAATCCCAACTACCTCTCAGCACCTCCCCTGCTCACAACCTAGTCCAAGCCACCATCTTATCTATCTCAGACCACTAAAATAGCCTCCTGGACTGAGATCCCTCATTCTGTCTTAGCTCCCTGGCCCTCTCCCCAAACACACACAACAGATTCTTAATAAAGGATCCAGAGTGATTTATTTTAGAACACAAGTCATATCATATCATTGCTTTGTTTTCCCCCTCCACTGAGAGCTACCATGCTGGACTCAGCCTTGTTTCTTTATCTCTTGCCCTTCCATCTCCTTTAAATCTTCATCTCCAACATGTATCTATGGCTCACTCTATCAGTTTAGTAAGTCTATGATCAACTGGGCCCTCTTTGAAGAGACCTTCTCTAATCCCCACCCCACCCCATGCATACAAGCATGCATGGTGACTCACTACTCCTTACTCTTGCTTAACTGTCTTCCTGGCATTTACTACTGCTGAACATCTGTTAATTGCTCCAGGGGGACGGTGATCTTGTCCACTGTTCAGTGCTGTAGCCCTTGAGGTTAAACACTGTCAGGTACGTACAGCAGGTTCTCCACAAATGTTTGTTAAAGTACTTCTTCCCAGCTTTGAGGTATTTTAAAATGAGAAGTGTAAAGTACACATAGTTTTAAATTTTAGTCTATTTAAGTCAGGAAGCTCATAAAGAACAATGACAGAATTCAAATAGACTTCTCCAATCCATCTAACAACCCCCAAAAAGAAAAATTATCCTCAAACCAAAAGTCAAGCATGGCAGGTGATTAGCTAGAATCAGTCCAAACCGTTGGTGAGCCATTTAAGAACTCAAGGTTTGGGACAGCCTTCTCCCTCCTAATTCAAGTAAGGAAAACCACTACAGGAAGCCCCTCCCCACTTCTCACTCATCCTCCCATTACCAATAGAATTTTTGTGTCCTTTTAGTTGAGCTAGGGAAGAAAACAATTGAAAATCAGGTTTTCAATTGAATCACTTTATTAATTCATAAGATCATTTATTATTCAATGCTAACAACTTCTGGAATTACCTTTGCTTGACTCTAATACCTTATAAGAGAAAAAAATAACAATAGCATAATTGAACTGTTATACATTTAATCCATTCAAAAAATAAAGCACAGCATCATAAAAGAGGAAGTATAACCTTAGCACAGTTAGAAACTTGCAAATGTGATGAAATAACAGGCTTAACAATCATAAGATCAGAGAACTGAAAAGAACCTTTAAAAAGAAATTTTAAAAAAATCTGACAGCTAAATGAATAATCAAACTTTTCAATGTCTTACAATACAAGTCTTACAGATTCTAAGTAACAATGAAAGTTTATTGTATTCCAGAACAGTAATTCCCAATAGAGTCAAACTATCTCTCAGGGTTAGATCCAGAACACGTGAGAAAATACTTTTGCTGGTCTCAATGACTGAGTGGTATCAGTAGATAAGAAAAGTATTCATGACATCCTACAATGGTACAAAAAATCTCAGGCACAATTCTTATTCCTCCAAATCTCTAAAACTAATTAGGTCCTCATATAGTGCCTGGTACTAGACGTGATAAAAGAAAAGTATCCCTGTCTTACATTTGTTAACTCACTAAGGAAAAACAGCCAGTTCCTTGGAAAAATAAAGGATTTTACAGGCATAATATGCTCAACTACATATTTCAGATTACAGGTCTTAGAGAAGACCACTTGTTCTTCAGTACAGAATATATCACAAGAAACAAGTATATTATTTGCACATTAAGCAAACTCAAGTTTAATACTGAGATATTAACTCCAAGTTCTCATCAAGTCAACATGTTCAACTTTGTTTCTCCACAACCAAGCAGAAAAGAAAGTAGAAAGTGTTTTAGAGAAATTGTGCTTTTCATTTTCATATTACGTGATCCCATAATATAAAGTAGACTGCAAAAGGGTGAAGGTCAGAACTGCTAACTGATTACTACAGCCCGAGTGCTTAGGCCCTGAAAAGTGTAAAATTGGTCATTTGGCCTTCCTCGCCACTATTATTCTTTTACCTTCTTTATCACGTGCTGAAATTAAGCCCCTTCAGGAAGCTAAGTCCTCTCAACCTGTTCATCTCTTAAATGTGTGTACTCACAAGCTCTGACCTCCTTTGTCCTAAATTCTGTACCTAGACCACTACTCCTCCCCACCCATCAAAACACATTCATAGTTGTTCATTTTTCCTCAGACTTATATTGTTATTAATAACCAAGAGCTATAAAGTGTTTGTAGACCATCTGTGTGGGATTTCATTTAATTCTCATGTATACCTTGGAAGAAAAGCCCTATGCTCAAAACCATGCTGCAGTTAAGTAGTGCAGCCCAAATTCCAAGAGTTGGACGCCACAACCTATGCCATTATCTGAGATGCCGCTAACAGTGTACAACTGATCTAATGGTAGAAACGTATCAAAGACCTCCTCACCGTTATGTGCTATGCATAAGCACTTATATTCTCTAGGGAAATGCTGCTATAACACCTACCATGCCTTGCAAGTTCAAGTTTTACAAACCTTTTAGTTCAATTATGGGAGTGTATATCCACACGAGTGGTTAAATACAGGAGCCTACCTTCATTTACATGCAGTTACCTGAGATTTATGAGTTAATAAATTAATAGGGAACATCTCTGAAATCATTGCATAAAGTAATGGTAACATAAACAATTTATTAAAATTTATTTTACATCTATCATTTCAGGAAGGCAACTAATACAAGACTGATATGGTATAATACCAAGTCAAAATCCAATAACCACATAAGACCAAAGTAAGTATTCATAAGCCACAAGAGCACAAATGGTGATAGTAAAAAACAACTGGAGTAGGAGAGAAAGTACTGATAAAAAAAAATACCTGACGATATCTCAAAGATTTAGATTTAAATGAGATGCAAAAGGATGAAACCAGGGCCGGGGATTTAGCTCAGTGGTTCCGGTGCCTGCCTTGCAAGCGCAAGGTCCCAAGTTCAATCCCCAGTACCACAAAAAAAAAAAAGGATGAAACCAATGTCCATGGACAGATAAATGGATAGCAAAATGTGATATACACAGGATGGAAGACTGAATACTAAGAGTCTTTAAAAAAAGAGATGGAGAAAATCCCGTCAGCTGCTACAAGATGGCTGGATCTTGAGGATATGATGCTTAGTGAAATATGCCAATCAAATAAAGGGCAAATACTATATGATCCCTTTATATTGATTATCTTAGGTAGCCCTACTCATAGAAAATGTAGGTAGAAATAGTGGCTACAAGCAGGGACAGAGAGGTCAGTGGTAACTGAGTACAGGATTTCAGTTTTGCAAGATGAAGAAGTTCTGGAACTCTTGTTTCAAAACAATGTAGATATACCTGATATTATAAAACTGTACATTTCAAAATGGCTAAGATAATAAATTTTATGTTTTTACGACAACAAAAAGGAGATGGGGCATGGGAGGAAGTCCCTGTGTTGTATGTACCTGAACGTTTTCTCTCCTTTAACAGCCAATTCAAGGCTCACAAGTCCAGCACTGTCACTCCACGAGGTTTCCATGCCTATTCCATCTAAATGTCTTTAATCTCTCATTAATGCTACCCACACAACAGTACAGGTATCACAATGCATGAATGCCAACCCTGGCTTCCCCACTTTCTGAGTACCTTGATTAAATTATGTAACTTCCCCCAAAGTTCAGATTCCCCACTTGTAAAATAAGGATAATATGCCTCATATCTTACAGCATTTCTGATAGATTAAACAAATAAAATATATAAAGTATATTTCATAGCACATGACATGAAGTGCAAATTTACCAAAAAATGCTGGTTATTATTAGTTCATTAGTTATATAAAATACTGCACTTGATCTTATTCATATTATATTAACACACTTGGCTTGAGTGGTATTCTTGAGACTGTAATGTTACATTCCTTTAAATAAGCACTGTAAATTATTCTTCTAATAAATGCACAAAGCACTTAACACAGCAGTGAGCACAGCTGTATTAATTTCATGAAATATAGATGTGGTTAGCATTTAGAGATTGATGATTTCACCTGAAGACAACAGACCTGGAACACAGGCCACAGTGACTGCCAGAGTTCCCAGCTCTGCCACATGCAACCTTTGCGGCCTTGGTAAATTCTTCCCTGTCCCTCACGACTGACACCAGTAAGCAGGGATGCTAACAATGCTGAGCAGAGCTGGTCTGAAGATGAAATGCATGCATATGCATAAGTATCTTAGAATAGTGTCTGGCAAACAACAAGTACTTAGTAGCTGCTAGAGGGAGAATGACTGAGGTTTGATCCTAAAATAGCCAGGCTCTAGGCAAAATCATTTCATGCCTGGATCCAGGAGAAAGGATTATTCTAAGCAACACTTTTATTACCTTCAAACTTAATGTGAGATCTGAAAAACACAACACTCAAAATCTAGAATTTAACATCTATGTATTTCCATACCCTTGAAGGCTAGGAGGGCAACTCCTTTATTTATTATGAGACCTTAATTAGAAGCACAGCTAATACCCAGGTTTAGGTGTTTTAGATAATATCTTAATGGTTAAATATTTGACAATATCCTTAGCTTCAGTAAAATCCTTGTCTTTTAAGCTGCCCATCTAGATTTTTAGTTAATTGGCTCAAGTTTGGAACCTGTTATGAATTCTAATGGCAAGATCTTTCAAGTGGAGCCATTATTCTTGGGCAACCAAAGAAAAATTTCATGTAGTTTCTACAAGGGCAGAAGTGGGACTCATGGAAAGCAGAGGTGAGCTGAAACCTGCATCACTAACTCTGACCTGTGTGTATCTAACACTCAGGCAACTACTTAGGCCAGGTATTGGCCACTCCTACCTCTCCACAGTGGGAGACATCTGTATACTGACAACTGAAAGAAAAAGAGAACCAGGCACCTTAGAACTCTTGAGTTCATTCTTCACTGGAACTTATTCTTCAGGATTCTATAACATTTCATGATATGTTGGTCACAGCTTTAATGTTCGCTCTGGTAAAATCTGTCATGATACTTCACAAAAAATTACACTGTACATATATGGTATATACACATTTTCTGTATGTTACATTCCAATGTAAAAACTGGTATACAACATACACTATCTCTCTGAATTTGAGTCACATTTTTAAACCAACAACCAGATGTTTCAAAACAGCCTACTGTGAATGTTTCCTCTTTGTATTTATAAATAGCACCCTGACCTCTTTTCCAACTGAATTTGAGGGCTTCCTATTGGTTCAGTAATTGTCAGTCTCTTTTTCTTATGAAAAGAAAGTACCTCAACAAATGTCTCTTAACTTATTGGTCTATTTGCTTACATTTGCTCATTTAATAAATATTTAAGGAACACTACTTTCACCAAGATAATAGTGGGAAATATTTGCAGTTCAAGATAACACTATCTGTTATCTCATTTGAGAACAGTTCTAACAGCTACAAAGAAAGTGAATATCCTCCTCCAAGAGTTTAAAATAAAGTGGCAGATTAAATATGACAATGAGCAAAGGACAGTCACGTGCATTTGAACAATCAATCCTTTACTGCTCAGTGTCAGGGAAGAAGGAATAGCAAAACAAAACTTTTTTGGAAGAATCTGTTGCATCCAAAGAACACCGAAATCATAATGACATAAAAAATCAAATTTTATGAACCTTATTTTCCTATGGTTTATTTGTAATCACCTAGAGAGACGACATTATGCTTCAGAGTGCTTTGGAACTCTAAATCTCTCAAATCAGCTCCAGGAATATAGCATAACACTGCAGCGATTCTGAACTATGCGAGGAGGGGATCAGTGCAGGAGCTCATGATGAGGGTTTCAAGAGGAGCAGGGAGAAACGTCACTGGTGCAGAGGTCAGTATTCATCTTTTTGTTTTTCATTAGTACGTGTTTGCAGTACATAATGATTTCATTCCTTGTGGGGAGTTGGTACATGTAAATAACACATTTTAACTCTTTTTTTCACATTTATTTGTTTAGTTTATTAGTAGATGTGTGTGGCACAAAATGTTTACATTTCTTCTGGGAAGTTGGTACCTGAACACAACACACCCCAATTCATTTTTTCACCCCCTACTCCTTCCTTCCATCCCTCCTCCTTCCATCTCTTTCTCATAATAAAGAGAAAATGTGGTATTCAAACTCGTGCATCTGATTTTTTTCACTGAATATTATGGTCTCAAAGTACAACCGTTTTCCTGTAAAGAATTCAAGTTTATCTTTCTTTACGGCAAAGCAATACTCCATTATGTGTAAATATCACATTTTCTTTATCTGTTCATCTGCTGATGGGCATATGACCCAGTTCCAAGATTTATCTATTAGGAACCATGCTCCAGAATAGCAAAACCAAACCTGGGTTAAAAAGAGCGAAGTAGGATGCATCAGAATCCCAGACCTGAAGTTATATTACCAAGCTACTGTGATAACAACAGCATGGTACTGGAAAAAATGCAGACAGGAGGATCAATGGAACAGAAAATAAAATGCAGAAACAACCCCAAGTACATCCAACTATTTGATCTTTGACAAAGGGGCTAAAAACACACTGTGGAGGAAAGACAGCCTCTTTAATAAATGGTTTAGGGAAAACTGGCACTCCACAAGCTGAAGATTGAATCTAGACCCATATTCTCACCATGGATCAAAGAACTAAATGTTAAATTAGAAACACTTAACTTGCTGGAACACATCTTAATTCTTTTTGCAAAAGTTCTATCTCCCTTTTCCTATTATCTATCTTTTATTTTGCTCTCTATTTATATTCTTGGTTTCTCACATAAGAGAAGCCATATGCAATATTTAAACTCATGTATCTGACTTCACTTAACATTATGCTCTGAAGGTGCATCTATTTTCCTACAAATGAATCCAATGTACCCTCCTTTTTATTGAAAACAGAAGGAATTCCATGAAGGAGGCACAGCAGAGGGATAAACACCAGCCAGTAGCAAGGAGGCCCTGTAGATCCATGATGGCTCCATGAGTGATGAAAGGTGACACCCGAACTGCAGGCTGGAGGCAACTCTGAAGGGCTCTGCAGAGCAGAGTAAGAAGTCTGTATTTCTTGAAGATACAGGGGAGAAACCTGGATGATCCCTCACCATCACCAACCCCAGAGGTCCAAGTCACTTGATAATCAAAAAGGAAACCACCACTCTCTCTTCCTCTCTTCCACAACTCAAACCATTCCCTCCCCATCCTAAACCAGCAATAACCCTCTGCATTCTGCTTTGGTGAGAGGCATCTTCTCAGCCTCTCTGAGTATTCCCTCACCTATCCATCTCCAGAGGAACTTACAGTATAAGACAAACAATGTTCTTCCCACAACCACTTTTTATCACCAAAGCTACCCAACAAAATAACTACTCCAATCCAGATCAGAGTTCTTTTGTTCCCTCCTCAATCACAAAGAGCTTATGCAGAGTCAAAAGTGTAACAAAATTCCACAAGTCAAGTTTCTAACTAGATAGAATCATGAAAAAAGAATACATACTATTAAGCCAAATGGCTTAACTACTATTAAACTTAATTTGGCCAATACTTAGAAAAAACCCAAAATAATAAACTATAAGGCAAAAAAGATTAAAATGGCATCTCCTAACCTCCCTCTTCACATCTGTCACATTTGGTCAAAGCTAAAAATATATTTCCAACATTAACTTTAAAATTCTCTACCTAATTAATAGTTTACAAAGAATTCCAAAATTTTCCACATTTTACTACGTGCTAAATTTGATCCCAATGAATCAATAAGCAAAGAAGAAGGAGACACACGTTAAAAGAAGCTATTAAAGCGATGACTGTCATTTACATTTAGCATTTTATAGTCACTTTCACCAAACTTTGAGTTGGAAAGAAGTGGGTAAAAAAGTAACAGAAGAAATAAAATGAGAAATTCTTTCTTGGATATCATGAAGTCCCATAACCCAGATTCTGCCACAGGGTTTAAAAACTTGTTTCAAAATGCAAATCTAAAAGTTCCTAAGAAAACTGCAATTCATTATAATCTCAGTTCTATATTTAACCACAGTAACTAAAAGTAGTTGAATCTTAAAAATATTCATTAAATACCTATGAAACTCACTGGGAGGAACTTATGATATTAGAAAAATGATAAATTGTTTTTAAACATACCATCAGCCTCTCACTGCACAGGCAACCCATGCAACATCTGACAGGCTTACAGAAGAAGAAAAAAATACAAACACATCCACACCCACATAAATAAATAAGTTTTAATGAGCCATTTGACTTACCCTCTAGGTACATTTTAATTTAATAAATCTTTGGGTACTGACAAATCACAAATCGAGTCTATATAAAACACTCTTGGTATCAGGCCCCAGCTTAGAGGTGTGGGTTAAATATCTATTTGGAAAGGAGCCAGGGAGATATTTCCATTTTGGGCTCTAGCCTATTTCTATGACCCACTTCTTTCTTTTTTAAAATACTGTTAAACAGTGGAATGTCATGAGACTGTTCCCCACATCTCTCTCTTGAAAGTGTATGAAATCGTGAATAAGAATTTGGAGGGGTTTTTTTCCTTCAAAAAGTTAGCATTCTTTTTTAAACACCCATAACTTCACCTTCCAAGTACTTATGAACAATGTTCCATAAACTCCTGCTGGTGCAGAGTGCTTAAGTGCGGGGAGATCAATACTGAGCTTGTAAGTACAATACTATTATTGGAAATAACAATGACATCCGATTAAATGTACTTTTAAAAATAGCTTATTTTCAAAACCTTTGTTTTAAACTCAAAGGATATAGTCTACTGAACAGGCTACTTCAAGGACAAGCTTGCAAAAAAAAAAAAAAGGAAAGAAAGAAAGAAAAAGAAAGTTACTAGGACCACACAAACTGGCAACAGCCTAAGATGTTATTATTCCACACAAACTGCCTTATCGTTCTCTTGTACTTTCCCTGTAATTATCAAAGGTTTTAGCTCACAACAGAATTTCAGAAAGTCTTCCCCAAATCAAAATAACTCCACATCGCCAGAAGGAGGTGGGAAAAGTGGTTAAGAAAACAAGCCAGAACGAAATAAAACAAAACTTACTGTAATAAATAGGATGACACCCATTTCCCCAAGAGAACTGTCTCCGGAAGTAAAGGTGAAGGATTAATCTGGTAAACTCATTCTCCACAGGTCCCCTTGTAGGGTGCTGGGTTCAAGTAAGTGGAGGCCAGATGATTGCAACTGAAGTTAATTAACAGGCTAGTCCTTTGAAAGTGGTTAACAAGCAGGGTGCAGGGGAGCACTGAGACCAGGACCGCAGCAAAATCATTATCTCTGCTGAGAAAAAAGCCTGGTGCCCAAAACTTGCTTCCTGGGGGTTGGGTGGGGGATCCCAGTTGTCTATTCGGATTGTCACCCGGCCGGGTCAAATCCCAGAAGTGCAGTTTCTGTATCACTTACCCGCTTCTGGTTTCCTTTTAGACGTCCACACGCGGGAGCGAAATCCAAGGGGCAGAAACCAGAACCCAGCACTTTGCGCTCTGGAAATGTACCGGGAAAGTGCCCAGCGGCCCGGCTCGCCGAGAAGGTCCCCGCGGCCGGCCAGCCACGCGCGCCCCGGCCGGGCCGAGAGCTCCGGCGGTGGGGCGGGGCGGGGCCGGGCGGGAGACCGGCGCCGGCGTCCCTCCCGCCCTCCGCTCGGCGCGGGCCTGCTGCGTGCCGGCCCTCGGCTGCCCCTACACGTCTGCAGCCGGGCCACGGCCGCTCGGGCGGCGCTGTTCCTTTGGCCGCCGCACCTGGAGGCGGCGAGCGCGGCCGGGACGGCGCGCAGCTCCGGAAGCGCCGCGCCCTCCCCAGCCCCGGCCCAGGTGCTCCCGCGCCGCCGCTTCCTCCGGGCGCGCGCGGGGGCAGCGCGCACTCAGCGGCGGGGGCGGCTCAGCCGGCCGCCCTGGTTCCGCCGCATAGCTGGGCGACTGACTCAGTGGGCCTCGCCTGACACCCCCGCCACCTGGCGCACGTCGCGGGGAGGCTCCCTGCCCGGCCCGCCCCAGCCGCGCTGACGCAGCCGCCAAGGTGCGTCGTGGGGCGCGAGGCGGCGAGGGCATCCCCGGGCTGTGCTCGCTGACGGGGAACCGAGGGTCCAAGGGACGGAACCTCGCCAACACTGTTAGTGTTACTCAGCCCGGCGTCTCCCAAACTTCAGACTCCAGCCTTCCGCTGGGGAATTGGCTTCAGATGGGCCCGGAAACCAGTATATTTAACAAGACCTTGGTGATTAGGCAGAGCCCGTTACTTAGGATTCTCCCTCACCTCCTGCCTCTGGGGAAGAGGCTAACACCTCCTTTCCAGTTGAGGTATCTGAGGAGCTGAGCACCTTGCCAAGTAGCCAGTGTTTTAAGGGGGTTGGCGGTGAATTTCAACATCGATGTCACACAGCCTCTCCACCTATTTTTGGAAATTGGTCTTTCTTCTCGGTCCTCCTTTGAAGGGAGGGATAACTACGCCTCAAACAGCTGAGATTTGTTAGATCCCAGAAGGACTCCTTCCCTTGGGGGTGGACTTTGATACCTAGCCCTTGGAAGTAATAAGGAAGAAGCCAGAGAAAAAAGGAGATCCTAGAAAATCCTTGTGAACCCCGAATACTAAGAGTCTGCAAAAGCCAACTGTTTGCAAGAGAGCCCATAAGCCAACTACTTATATTTAGTTCTTTATGAGTAAACATTTCTTCACGAACTGCCTGATTCTGTGCGTTAAATGGTGAAATGCACTTACTTACCTTTCCCGTATATCTGTTAACAGAAGTGAAGAAACTAGGGCTAGTGCAGGCCTTATTATGGAAATAGAGTAATTAGTGAAGTCCAGAGAGCCAGTGGGGAAGGCTTCCCATCCAGGTCTTCACGTATTACCAGTGTTCAAACTACTGCTCAAAGAGCACTTTCTTCAGAGACTTTAGCAACTATAATGTGCCACAGAGTCGCCAAATCTCGTTTCTTTTGAACTAAATACTTCATAGCAAGCCTCATTTCCATCAGGCGAGTTTTCTTGACGTCTCCCAAACCTCGAGTTCTTTTCCTTGATTTTCCTATAGCATTTATAATAGAAATTTTATTTATGTAGCTCTTTAATGCCTCCATTTTAGGTCTGTACTCTCGGTGATGGGGCGGGGGGGGTCTGTTTTTCTATCTTCTAGGAGTTCTCACATCTCATTTATTTTGGTCTTTATTAGCCATCTTAAACTCTTCTCTGAACAAGGTAGAGTGTAAATCAACAAAAATCCTTACATGAGTTATGATGGATGTGTCAGAAGGTCAAGCATTGCCTTGTCCCGAAGTTACTTTTCTCAGTGGATTTTATTAACTAATGGGGACTGTAGGCCTTTTTTGTTTGTTTGTTTGTTTTGGTACCAGGGACTGAACTGGGGTCCTTAGCTTGCGAGGCAGACAGTGGAACCACTGAGCTAAATCCCTGGCCCAGGACTGTAGGCCTTTTTGCAATAATATCTTAATTCCTTGATTATCGTTTAGTTGTTGTTTTAAAAAATTGATTGATCGCTATTTGGTAATTTGAAGATACAATGGTTACTAAATACCATGCAATCTCTGGATTTAGTGTTCTCCGAAGAGGAAATAAAGTTCAGAGCCTATAAGCCACGGATGATTTAATAGCATCTCTGGGAAGTGAAAGAAAAATAGTACTCTCCAATTGGTCATAAGTTTATGCTGGGTTTATGAATGTTAATATATGGAGGAAAGTAAAAGATATCTGAATAAAAATGGCAAATCCTACTTTTTCTAATTACTTATTAATCACTAGTATCTACTCAGATACCTAATGTATTTGCTAGATATATGCAAAAACTCCCTGAGTTGAAAGTTTTTCCAATTTCATAAATATAGGCTTAATTGGAATTTAAAGAAGTTAAATAATAAATAGGTAAATTGAACACATCTAGGTTGTATTAGTAGTGAAGAAATTATTTATTTAACAGCCCTCACAGACATTCAGGAAACAAAGTAGACAGGGAAATTGACTTTATGTAAGAATTAAGATAAGATTTGTTCACTGCCAACCAATTGGAGTAGATGTATCCAGAAATTTCCATCTAGGCTGGAATTACTCCAAAGTGACCTGCTCCCATCCTTATTTCCTACATTTTTAGTAAGAGAACAGATAAAGCTGCTTTTCCTGCTTTTGTGCCTTTGGTGTTCCCATCCCCTCTACCCAGAATGCACCCTATTTAGGAAAGCAGCAGTCTGAGAATGGGAATTCCCCTCTCCTCCTCCATGCTCTCTTCTCTCTGGCTTCTCTTTCTCCTTGCCCTTTTTTCCTTATCCATGGAAGTCAGTACCCATTGAGCACTTAAATGCCAGCTGCTCTTCTAAGCACTTTACTTGTAAGAGCTCATTTAATGATCTCAACAGCTCCTTCAAGAGATAGTGTTATCCCTCAATAAGAAAGCTCGAGAAGAGAGCATTTGAAGAAGCCACACAAGTCAAACGCTACAGGATTACAGCATAAGGGAGGGAAAATTCCAGCCCAGTCTTCCCCAGGATGCAAATGTGCACTGAGCTGTCTCAGAGAAAGCAAATTGTGCTGAACCTGGAACAGCCTGCATCAAAATGCAGCCATATCATATAAGCTGTGACATTTTCAATAAATTCATTAATCTAAGCGGACCGTTGTTTCCCATCTTTAAACTAGGAATAGTAATACCTGTGAGAATTTAATGTGATTTTACATCTAAAGCACCTAGAACATAGTAACCCCTCAATGCATCAATGCATCTAGTCTCTTTTTCTGTAATTATTCATCAAGGCTGGATTTAAATCCCATCTCTCTTTTTTAAAAATTCATTACGTTTATTGGTACATTTTAGGTATACATTATGATCACATTCATTGTAGGGAATTTGTACCTGTACATGATATATCTTGGTTCTTATTCTTTTCCCATTCCCCTTCTCCCCCTTCAACCTCTCCACCCATCCCTGTTTACAAAAGCTTCGTTTCCATTTTTGCTTCTTTTCTCATTTTTTCTTTCCCTTCTTTCCTTTCCCCCACCTCCCCTCCCTAGTTCCTGTTACCCTTTGAACATTTCCTTCCTATTTCACTGTCTATTATACATTTTGGTCCTCATTTACACTTTCGGTTTCTCACACCAGAGAAACAATTCAGTATTTATACATGTGTGTCCTGTGCATTTCCCTTAAGAGTATGGTCTCAAGATCTATCCATTTAACCATAAATGTCTCTAGTTTATCATTATGGCTGAGTAGTAATACATTTTTTTTATTTAAAAAACCCATATCTTCTTTATCCAATCACCAGTTGATGGGCATTTGGGCTGTTTCCGAGATTTAGCTATTGCAAACTGTGCCACTATAAATGTGGATGTGTGTATATTGCTGTGGTATGATGCTTTTAATTCTTTCAGGAAGATAACAAGAAGGGGAATAGCTGGGTCAAATGGGAACTCTAATCCTAGTTTTTTTAGGAATCTCCACATTTGATTTCCACAGTGCTTGTACCAGTCTACATTCCCACCCACAGTGGAAAAGAGTTCCTTTTCCCCCACAGCCCCACCAGCATTTGTTATTGGTTAATTTCTTGATAGTAGACATTCTTTCTGGAGTGAGATGGAATCTCAGCATTGCTTTCATTTGCATCTCAGGAATGACCAGTGATGTTGAACCTTTTTCATATGTTTATTTGCTGTTTCTACTTCTTCATCTGAGAAATGTATATTCATTTCAGATGCCCATTTCTGGATTGGGTCTTTCAATTTGGGGGAGTCTGATTTCTTTTTTAGTTCTTTACATATTCTAGACAGTAGTCCTTTGTCTGAGGAACAGCTGGTAAAAAAATGTTTTTTCACATTGTGGGTTGTCCCTTCAGTCTGTTGGTTGTTTCTCTTGCTGTACAAAAGCTTTTTAATAAGATGAGATCCCAGTTGTTGATTCTTTGTGATAGTTCCCATGCAACCAAGGTTTTGTTCTTAAAGTCTTTTCCTACACCATGTGCCAGTGTCTTCAGGAGTTCTGCCTGGACTATCTTCCAGCAGGTTTAGTGTTTCTGTTTTAATATTTAGATCTTTGATCCATTTTGATTTTAGTTTAGTGCATGGTGAGAGATAGGGTCTAGTTTTAATCATCAGCAAGTTGAAACCCAGTTTCACCTTAGACTTTTTCTACATCTCTAATTTCATAGACTCTTTCTGTGTTTCTAATTCCCAGAATTGCTTACTCATAGAATTTAATCTCTCCATTTTCTCCATAAATATCCAATTTATTTCTGCCAAATATAAAACATTAAAGATGTAGATGCAATAGACAAACATCTACTTAAAAATAACTCACCAATTGAGATAAAGAAAATTATACATTTAGAACTACTGCCTTTTGCACTCAGGTTTTAGGAAATAATTTTATTCTAATCTGAATATTTGAACATGCAACTTTGACAGCAATGACTTCATCGGTAGGGTTATCCTTTTAATCATCACCTGCTTCCTTTGCTTTGCCCCCCCCCCATCTCAACTCATCACATCTTCTGTTTTGCTTCAATCTTGTTTCCTCCTTACAATCAAGTTTTTGTCTCAGGTTATGCTTTCTGGGAACTCTGGCTAAAATGAATTTTTTTTTTAACATTAGCTATTATTTGTTTGCATATTAACTCTATTTTAGAAGCAAGATTTTTTTCTCTACTTTTTTTCTAAAAGCAGGTAAATCCTTTCTTAAATTTACTTTTTAATTGACCACAGCAATGTATTTTATAAAGTATGTTGTTTTGAAATGGGTCCTCATTGTAGAATGGCTAAACCGAGCTAATTAGCATAATTTTATGTGTGTGTGCAAAGAAAACACTTCTACTCTTTCAGCAATTTTTTCAAAAGCACAATTTACATTCACTATGTTGTACAACAGATCTTTTGAAGTTTTTAATTCTATCTAATTGAAATTGTGTATCCTTTGTCATTTCCCCAACCTCCCACACCCCACTATTCTACTTTATACTTCAGTGTTATGTTTTTAGTGTATGTTTGCAATACATTATAATTACACTCATTGGGGAAATATACATTTTATATATATATATATCACATCTTGATCATTTTATTCTCTCTGCTCCCCCTCCTTCCCTAAACCCCTTCCCATCTCCACAGGGTCTACCTCCTTGTTTCCTATTGTAGCTACTTTCTTTATAACTGGAACACTATACCTGATACCTGCAAGTTAAAGGATGAAAGTTTTATTTTCATTCGTATTTACAGTCCATGGCCAGCTGGCTCCAAGGCAGGATGGCATGTCACAGGTGGACAGTAGAAGAAAAGCTCCTCATGGCATGGAGAAGAAGAAGCAAAAAGTGAAGGAAGGAGCTGGGAAAAGAGATAGACACTCCCAGGCTGCACACCCCCTGTGACCTGCCCCTTCCAACTAGACTTTACATCCTAACAGCAGGTCAGCTATAATCTAACCCCATAATCTAACCACTTTCCAAAAGACTTACCTATGAGCGCACGAGGCTCTTAGGGGACATCTAGCTATAAACCATAATATTCTGCCCCTGTCTCCCAAAAGACACATGCACATCCCTTTATGCAAAATGCATTAGTCTGTCTCTAAGAATTGCCAAAGTCCTATCAGTTTCAGCATTGCTGAAAAGTCTAAGTCCAAAAATCTCTCAGATTTAAAGAAAACACTTCAGTATGAGCCCCTGTAAAAATCAAAAAGAAAGTTAAACACTGCCGACATTCAAAGGTGCAAGATAAACAATCCCATACGCAAAGGGAAGAATACAGGGATAAAAACCAATTAGACCAAAGTAAAACCAAAACCAAGCAGGGCAACCATTTAATCCTGTAGTTCCATGTCCAGTGCCTAAGGCAAGTCATGGCAATGAGATGTGAATTCCGAAGGGCTTAAGTGGCCCTGACCCTACAGCGCTGTCCGTGGGTGCAAATCTCAAGTGTCTTCTTTCTTAGAGGAGATGGCTTTGCATGCTCCTCATGGCTTTCCTCATAAACTCCACATTCATGGCTTCTCCAACACCTTGGGTTCTCCATTGTGCTTCAAGCTTCTCTTTCACAGCTTCAGGCACTTCTCTTTCAGAGGCACACTGCCTGGCTGCCCAAGCCTTCTTCTGAAATCTGGATAGATGCCTCCCTGACCCTATAACTCTTTCATTCTGTATACCTATAAAACCAACACCACGTAAAGGATGCAAAGTCTGACACCAGCTTAAGGAGTAGCCAGGCTCTTTTGTATCAAGGCTGTACAAACGCCTGGACGGTTATGTACTGTGAACTGAATCCTCAGGAATCAATGCCCTAGGCTGCCTTTCTCCTTCACCAGGTAGGTGCCATAGTATTCTCTTCTCAAAGTACCTTACTTTTGCAAGGTTGAGCCAGAGAAGGATGGGGTTCTGCTGGTTCTTGTGATGTCCTCAAGCCATCTTTTCCATTGTCCCATTTTAAAGTACTGGGCTTCTTTTTAATGTTAATCTTTTGAACAACCAAGTCTTCTCCATTCCATCTTTTCAAAGCTTTCTTTCTGGCAAAACTGAAAACTTTTTAAGTGGGATTTTTTTTGCTCCTGTTTCTCAGTGTATCTCACTAAAAATGTCAATCAGTAACTATGTTGCAGCCTGAATTTTGGACTGCCTTGAAATTTCCTCTGCCAGATTAACCTGCTACCCTTAACCACCCACAAAGTATTAGGACATGAGCAAAATGTAGACAGATTTTCTACCAGAGCATAACACACTTGGCCTAGAGTCCAGTTGCCAGTGGAGTCCTTCTTCCCAGCTGATACCTACTGAGCCTCATCTTTGCTGTCTGCAGTTTTATCAGCATTCTGGTCTTCTGAGCTCTAACCAGACTTTTCCATCTAACTTGGCTTACAGCATTGTAGGGGTGCTTCTCCAGCTGGTATCTCCAAACTTTCCCAGACTCCTCCTGCAAACCAATTCCAAAGGCTTCTGAACCACATACTCACAGAAACAACCCCATCTCCGATACCAAAATATGCCTTAGTTACCTTCTTCACCTCTGAGACATAATACCTGACACCTACAGCTTAAAGGACAGTTTTATTTTGGCTCATGTTTACAGTCCATGCTCATCTGGTTTCAAAGGCAATACAGCGTGGCATAGAGCAGTGGTGGTGAATCTCTGGGACACGTGCTTCAGTGGGCTGTTTGTATCATTGAAAGGTCTAAAGGCTCTCCATCACTGACACAGAGGAACAGGGGAGGAGAAGCCCCTCATGGTATGGTGACAGGGAAGCAGAGAATGAAGGAAGAAACTTGGGAGGGAGATCACCTCCAGTGATCCGCCTCTTCCAACCAGACCCCACCTCCTAACAGCAAGTCAGATATACACTCCCATAACACAGTCACCTTCCAAAAGCCTGCCTGTGAGCACATGAGGCTCTTAGGGTACATCTAGATATAAACTATAATAGCTAGCATCTCGCTTTCATTTTTGTCATATAAAAGAGCTGAAAATCAAAACCAGACCAGAACCACAACAAGCCTTTATTATAGGGACGATCTCCTGGGCTGTTTCCAAACAAAGGAGAGACAGCAATATGGTCAGGACAGAGAACGCTTTTCATAGGGGTTGGGGTGGGGCTTGTAGGAGCTGGGGTGGGATTGAGTGATGTAGTGGCTAGGGACTGGAGGGGCCTGTGACGTCACTAGTTGCTAGGAGGAAAGCAAGTATCAGGTTACTCTTTTGGTGGGAAAAGGGGCATGTTGGGAAGAAGAAGGTTGTCTTTTGGTGGGAGAAGCCATCTTGGGTTTGGGTTTTAAGTGGGGAGCAGGGTATTATGGGAAGAAGAGGCAGCTCTTATATATAGCAGCCATCTTAAGGTGAGGGAAATCTATCAATTTTGCTCTTTATTTATATTTTGAGTTTAGTTAAACCATGCAGTATTTAACCTTTTGTTTCTGATTTATTTCTCATGGCATTATGGTCTCAAGATCCATCCATTTTCCTACAAATGACTCAAGTTTTTCTTTATGACCAAGTAGTATTCCATTGTATGTATTACCCATTTTAATTTTCCCTTTATCTGTTGTTAGACATATAGGTCACTTCCATAATTTAGCTATATATTGTGATAACATATATATAGCTATAACATAAATCCTGCTATAACATAAATATGTATGTATCATTGTTATATGATGACTTCTCCTCTTTCCGAAAGATAACCAAAAGAAGTATAGCAGGGTCAAATGGAATTTCTATTTTTAGTTTTTTGAGGAATCTCCTTACTGACTGTTATAGTCATTTTACTAGTTTATATTCCTACCAACAATGTAGAAGAGTTCCTTTATTACCAACAATCACACCATCATTTGCTGTTTTTTCAGTCCTTGATAATAATCATTCTTATTAGAATATGATGGACTCCTTTTTTTTTTTTTTTGGTACTGTGGATTGAACTTAGAATATGATGAATTCTTAAAAGAGTGATTTATTGGGATTCATATCAAAAACTGTATTGTTTAGTCCAATGTTGTAGAATTTTTCCTCTCATTGGAAAATACAAAGAAGCAAATTTTGGACTCATTTTTTTTCCTCTCCCTTTGTACTCATTCTTCACTCTTTAGGGGGATTTGAGGAACTTGGGTTTTTTTCTTTTCTTTTTCTTTTTCCTTTTAATTTTTTTTCTTTTTTGGTACCAGGGATCAAACTTGGGTCCCTGTGCTTGCAAGGCAGGCGGCAGAACCACTGAGCTAAATCCATAGCCCTTTCCTTTTAATTTTTAAATTCTTCTTTTCTTCTTTCTCTTGTTTATTCTTTTCCTTTACTTTTATCTGATTCTATTAATTTCCTTAGTAGGAACCTTTATCTCATTTTTCTCTCCTCCTCATCTTCCATTGCTTAATTTTTCAAACTTTTCTTCTTTCATTCTCCATTTACCTACTCCTTCTATCTTTACTAGTATAACCATTAAGTTTCATTAATCTTTAGATAGTTAGCGCTGTATTATTTCTGTTGAATTCTTTCCTATTGTTAGTGAAAGTATACTTGTCATGTATTGTAGATATTTACTGTATGTCAATATTTGGTTTCTCTTCATGTTTATATATCCAATTGTTCCAACACCATTTACTGATAAATAATCCTCTTTGTGTTGTGTGATTTTGGCAACTTTTTCAAAAGAAAAGTAACTATAAATGTGTGGATTTACTGTGGGGCTTCTTCTATTGTCCCATTGATCTGTTTGTTTTAATGCCAATACTATGCTGTTTTGGTTACTATAGTTTTGTAGTATGTTTTGAAATCAGGGCATGTACTGAATCCTGTGTGTTCTTTTGCTTTCACTTGGTTTTGATTTTGCTTTTTCACTCAGTATTATTTTCACTTCTTTCTTAATATTTAGACACACCTAGCTTTCTAAACCCTTTTCTGATTCTGTGACTAAAGATTTTATTACAAACCATGGTCCCCCTTCCTGTATTTTAAAAAGATTAGTTTCTCATTTATTCTAAATATGCACAATAGTGATTTCTTCCAGTTATTATTTTTCAGTTGTCTTAAGTATTTTTGCAGTAACATACAACCCTTAATTAATGAAGACATACCCATTTAAATACTTAACCTGTTTTAAATATCCTTGCCTCCTTATTTGTAAACCCAATTCAGTCAGACTTTGTCTCAAACTAGATTTGATTGAAGATATTTGCAGCCACATCATTACTCTAGCAGTTTAGTACTTTTCAGTTCAGATTAATGTATAATAATTGAAGGGAATATGATCTTGTGACACACATATACTTCACCATGCACTGTGACACAACTGTTAACTTTTTTTGATTTTCTCCCCAGGGCTTAGCAGCAAGTTTTATCATCATTATCTGCTTCTTAGTGAAAGAAGAAACCAAAAGATTATTTTATCTAAGAACTTATGACCAGTAAATAAAGGAGGAAGGATTCAAACCCAGATAAGTAGAGTCAAAACCTATGTCTTTGCAGTTAAACTGTGATGCTATAGAGAGATCTTTAAAACTTTTGACCATAAGGACTTCTTTACTGAGGCTAGATTTTTTGGAGGAAGATGATGTACCTTATATTCAGGTATACTCAATACTATCTCCTAGATTCTTCTGTTGCCCTTTGTTTTTACTGATGTTGAAGTACCCTTGGACACTTGGCTTTGCATTCTGGCTATGGAGAAGCTCTTTAATTATTATTTGTGTTCTTGAACTACCCATCATAGGGCCTTAGGTAAATGTGAAATACTTATATTTATACTTAAGGTATAATACTTATATTTATCAAGCTATCTCCTTTTGGTATTTTGTAAGAAGTTATAAGAGTTGCTTTGAATGTTTTATTAACTATCACCACAAAGACTGGTTAGTGGTTTTTCCAGGTTACCATAAATATAAGAGCAGCATAGAATATTTAGTCAATTCAATTGCTGACTAAAAGGTGATGGCGTTGTAGGAAATTTTATTTTGAAATATTTTTTTACAGCCTAGCTATTCATCAACAGACAAATGGATAAAAAATGGTATACACACAATGGAGCCAAAAAAAATGAGAAAATCATGTCATTTGCAGGAAAACAGATAGAACTGGAGACTGCCATGTTAAACAAAATAATCCAGTCTCAGAATGTTAAATACTGCATGTTTTCTCTTATATGAGTCATCTAAAAATGAATCCATCCATCCATCCATCCATCCATAAAGGAGAGATGTCAGGAAACTAGAAGGTAGAATTTTAGAGATGGGAAAGAATATCAGAGGAGGGGAGAAGAAAGGAAGAAAATGTAATAGGGAGGGAAGACAGCTGAATATATTATGTGCATGTACCAATACACCAGAACAAATTTCATTTTTCTATATTGTTAATATGCACCAATTAAAATAAATAAACGTAGCTTTGAAAATCATTAGATAATTTTTTGACACAGGTAAACATACCTTATCCCACAAAATTAATATTTTAGAAACACATTTAGGCACTAGAGATGAGAGTATTTCATTGACACTACCATGCCTTTTCTTTCTTTCTTTCTTTCTTTCTTTTTTTGGTACTAAAGATTGAAACCAAGGTATTTGACCTGAGATATGTCCCCAGTCCTTTTTCATTTTTATTTTGAGACAGGGTCACATTAAATTGCAAAGTTGCTTAACTTGGGCAAACTTGCTATCCCTTCTTGCCTTAGACTTCTAGAGTTTTGAGATTATAATTGTATGCAACCATACCCAGCTACATGCCTAATTTTATACTCTACTACTTCTGAAATGGGGATTTATCTTTAAATGAATTACTGTTGACCAGGTAGCAGTCATATTATAAATATCTCTGCCTACATGCTAATGAATTTGATCATGGATGTGTATATTTTCATCATTTCTTTTCAGTCATTTGCATTGACACATAACACAGAGAGAGAGAGAGCTTAATTATCAATTAAACATATTTGAAAGGATTATACTAGTTTTCTGCAAAAGGCAAGGAAGCAGAGCATTATGATAAGTGGACCCTCACGTTACAACTGGCCTGACATATGAACAACTTGGGTTAATTAGGTTAATGGAAGATTCATCTGACTCTTATTATCTATAGTGTGTACCCAGGTAAACATCCAGCTCTCTGCTCTACTGATAGCCAACTTGAGTCACAACCGGCTCTTGGGAACCAATCAAGTTTGTAAGTCAAGGGTCCACTAAATAAACATCTATGTCTAAAAAAGTAATTTTGTTTATATAATAAAATTAAAATGAATATTAAGTACTATGTCATAGTTTAGGACACAGTCATTTTTTTCTCAGTGCTATAGAAGTTATTCATGTAGAAACCATAAAAAGATTGCACTTTTGAATTGTTAATATCCTCTAATTTCTGCTGTTCCTAACATAAAAATCTAAATTTATTGTTGTATGGGAAAGAGGCCCTTAAAGAAAAATCAATGCTAAGAGAAATTCCAGAAAAGCTAACTATCCTTCAGTGAATTTGCAAGTGAAAAGCATTCACTGAATGTGAAATTATTGCTTCCACATGTTTGTGTTATTTCTTCTCATGCATTTCTTCAGTTGAGTTTAATAGACACACAAAAAATTCTGTGTTGTAACTTTAAAATCCAGTGTAGCTCCATTTTTTTCCTTTTGCTAAAAATGCTGCACATATAATAGATAATTAATTTTAAAAACTCTTCTGAAACCCAGAAAAAAGTAGGAGGGACTTAGGGAGGCAAAAGATAGGGAGGTAACAACATAAAAGCAACAGGTAGAAATTGATTCCTTTAAAATCAATGAAATAAAACTATTAAAATCCATTTGAAAAACACTGACTTATCAATGTCAAAGGTAAATGAAATATAAAAATGATTGATAAAATCTCATGTGCTAAGACAACTGTCATGATAACAAAGGTCACAAACTGGCTGCTTATGGGTACACTGAGGGCAGGCAGACCACGGCATGTTTCAGACCACATAAAATTCAGCAATTTTTAATTGGTCTCTAAAATTTTGATTTTAGATAAAAAGAATGGGGATTTTAGCTTCTCTTTAAAAATCAGAAGGTCTGAGGTACCTGTGATACCACATATCTGTATTCCCAGCCCTTGGGAAGCTGAGACAGGAGGATCATGAGCTGGAAGACAGCCTGGGCTACATAGTGAGACCCTTTCTCGAAAACAAATGTAAAACTAACTTTAAAAATAGAAGATTTGATAGCACTGAGCCAACATACACACAAAACAAGTCTAAATGGACTGGAAAACTGCCTGGCTTTTTTTTTTTGAGAGCAGGATATATACGCTAGTTTGCCATAGTCTCTTCAAGCTCTTTTTCTCCTCAAGTCATGACTAAGGAGTTGGGAGGCTGCAGCTAGGGACGTTGCCTGAACTTATGATTAGTACAAGACAAGCTTGCTTTGAGTCAAGCTCATGGATTTCTGAAAGAGAAGTCTTAAAAATAGAGAACCCAGACAATAATTTAACACCCACAATAGAAAAACTATTTTATCAGCAGAAAGAGCAGCAGTAGACTCATCATAATAGCTACTCAAGCAGCTATTCAGTTCTTAAAATAATTTGAATAACATGTTAAACACTTTACAGCTGTTATTCACTCAACTAATTTTTATAGATATTTTAAGATGTGATGCGGCAGACATAGAGGTAAGCAACTGCTTCACCATTTTCCTAGAGCTTACAGTATGATAGCAGAGGTAGATACTACCCAAATAATTCACTAATTTTTATTTATAAATGTGTGACATATGTATACACATATATATATATACTATGGTATATATGTATATATTTTAAATAATATATTTAAATATATTTTAAATATATTCCATAGTATATGCATACATATGTTTGTATTTTTATATGTTTATAATATATACATGCATAATTATTTTTAAACCATATGAATCTGCTGATATTTATCCCTATTTAACCTCAAAAATTATTGTTTATGGCTTAAATTAATATATTTTGATTGGGGATAAAGAAAATACTTTTCCTGTACTCTGTTTTTCTCTACTTCTGTTCATATGCAGGAGGTTTCTAGCCCTCCCGGTCTCTCTTTGCCCTGCCACACCCCAGGTCTCATATTCTACCCTGTGATCATGAAGGAACCTATTTATGCATATATTCTAAAGGAGACACTGGCCACTTGTGACCTGCTTCTTCATCCCCATTTTCCCTTTCTGTGGGCCTCCAACCAGAACCCTGTGTTGTTCTTCCCACCTGTAAGACCTATGGGAAGTCAAAATCTATCCCTGGTTTCCAAAGCATAACATATTGTCTAAAGCAATAAAAGTCATATTTAAATCTTCATCTGAATGATTCCTGTCTGCCTTTCCATTCATTTAAAACCAAGTACCACAGCATTTATGTTATTAGAAACAAACAATATTCTATGCTAGAGAAAAGTAAGGAAAAGGAATGCTTTTTGATTGGTGAATCAGAAAAGTCTTTTTTAAACAAGTGACATTTAAACTGAGAAGTAAGGCTGGCTGGGAGTGGGCTGTGTGTGCTGTACATGCATGGGGGAGGGCAGAGATTTGTTCCAGGCAAAGAAGAGCTTGGTCAAACCTCAGAAATATCAAAAACCAGGATCCCTAGAGGAACTGAAAGAAGGTCTTTCAGATACATAGTGAATAAAGTAGCAGAGAACAGGCTGAAGCTAGAAAGGTTGCTGCAACATGTAGGGTTTTACTGGCCATGTCTAGGATTTGAGATTTTCGTCAGAAGGGCAAGGGCAAATTATTAAAGGAATTTAAAAGGGAAGTGAATAGTTAATTTTATTTCCTTATTTTATGTAATCTTTAAAAATCCTTGAGAGAAAATACTGTTATGCTCACAATTTAGCTGAATAAACATAGATATAGAGATGTTCAACTATAAATATGTTAGTTGCTAACATAAATGATTCCAGGGCCAATCCACTTAATCAGAAGCCCACTGCCTAATATGTAGAAATCCATGACATGTGTGAATTTATAGACTGTTATTTACTCATAATATATGTCAGCAATTTGCAGTTTTTTGAGGTGCATACTGTACCACCATGTATTTGTAATTTAGTACCTCTGTGGACAATACAGTGAATTCATCCTTTCAGATTCCACAGTAAAATTTTAATAAGCTAGGGGACATTTTTTAAATGTGAATCACCTCTTTTGTGTTATATAAACAAATAACTGTTCCCAAACCAAGTAATTAAAAATATACCAAAGGAATGGTAAGAGAGGATAAGAATGTCTTACCACTTTATGTAAATTTTTGGTAGATCTAAGAGTAAAGACGTTAACCAAGTCACTTTCTTTGTGCCTAAGAGTGCCAAAAATCAACCGTGTAAGTTCATTCCTCACTGACTTCCTGTAAAGCTTATACGTAGGTTAGGAGTACTTTGTGTGCCAGCCATGTCAATTGCTCTTACTTCAGAAAACAAAGGTTCAGATGTCTCGTTTCTCTGACTAAAAAGGTAGTGTTCTCAGTTTCTTTAAAACACATCTTTGAGAAGATTCCTATCTGCTATTTGATCATGTTTCTATGTGTGAAATATGACATGCTATCTCAGTTCTACTGAGCAGCAGGTGCAGACCTTCAAAGACCTCAGTCACAAGTCTGCATTTCCTTTACTCCACATGGCTTCTGTAGCATCCTGTGTAATGGTTTTGTACTTTTTCCTGTGGAAACTCTTATACCTACACTTCTGCAACTTCAATCTGGTTTAGCAATCAAAAAACATGCTGTCTGCCCAGCAGAGTTTGCAAGTGTTTTAAGAAAACTGTGGTAGTCACGCCTGATTGAACTCTTCTTTCTTTGACTCATAAAGGAACTACTGCTCATGCATTCATTCAGCAATGAATGCTTGGCTTTTGCATTGCAGTTTCTAGGACACTAAAAAGGAGATTTTTGTTTTTCATTCATCTCCAGAAAAAACAAGAAAATAAAACGGCCCTGGAATTTGTCCTTTGTCTTTATGCTCTGGGTACAATTTTTACTAAAGCAATACACTTAAAAAAAAAAAGATACCAGTTTCATTCAGTAGAGCATCTTTACAAAGTGAAAGTACACTTTGCAGTAAAAAGCACGACATTTCAACAATCATCAAATGAATAAATGTTTTATTGAAACAGTAGAATTCAATAGAGAACCAACTAAATATAAAAACTAAATATAACCAACTAAATATAAAATATAACCAACTAAATATAACCAACTAAATATAAATATATAATATATATTTAATATTTTATAAACAATATATAGTATATATTTATATAGAATTATATAATATATAATATTTATATAAATAATATATAATATAAAAAATATAACCAACTAAATATTTAAAAACTTTAATCTTTCTTCCATTTTCACTTTGAAGCTGTGCTTTTTAACTTACTCTTCTCCTGCCCCTGAATGGAATATGGGGCTCAGCTCCTAAATTTTCTGATCTGTGTCAGTGGCAAGAACAATCTAATTTATGGGAGCGAGGTGCCTACTACGATCTAGCACACAGACTACCTGTAGTTCGTTTCATTCAGGGTAAAGCCTACTGTCCTTCATAGGCATCTTGCCCCCACAAGCCTGCTTGCTCTGAAACCTGCCTTGGGAGTGATGAGTGGAAAGGAGAAGGCTAAGCATTTTCCTCTCATACACTCACATCCTCCCTCATTCTCTAGCTGCTGCTTTGGATCCCTCATAGGTCAGGTAAAGGGGAGAAAGAGATTGAGAGGAAGGGCAGTCTCTAAAGTGGTGTGTATAGGTACAGTTTTTCTGGCTCTTTCTTTCCTAATTATCTTCTTCACTCCGCCATCCCTAACCCACACTAAACCCTGCTGTGTTCTACTTGCTGCTCCAGAGATGCAGAGAATTGTTCCTTTCAGGCAGGAGCTTTTGACAATCCTCTCGAGCCCTTTTTAGCTTTAATAAACAAAGTGCCTCCAGAGGCTCACATGAAACTTCCTTCATACTCTGTAACCTCTAGCAAAGTTCAAGGTACCCAGCTGGCATTTATTTCAGGTGAGTGAGATGTTGTCCTAGCTCCTTCAAAGCTGAACCTCAAACCTGTTTTCCACATCATATCTAATATGACTAAGAATAAAAGATGAGACCATTTGGCCAGGTATATCATATTATGGACATGAATTAGAAAAAGTGACATTACATCAATAGAAATGGAGTTTCAATATTGCAGAAGTATATGCATTTATGTGCTTGTGGTTATATTTATTAAATAGTACCTATATTTATAACCCCTGGGTTAATATTTATTAAATACTACCCACATATATGCAGGTCCAGTATGCAAATTATTTCTCTTAATCTTCCCAGCAATTGTATGAATTAAATAGATTCTGTTATTGGCATCATTTTATAGGTCAGGGCACTTAAAGGTATAAAAGTTTAACTATCCAAAGCCACCTACTTTGTAAACGGCAGAACTAGAACTCAAGCTTAGTATCACTGTTGGATGTGGATGTGGAGGCTTAGCTCACTGTAATCATTACATCAGCGAATCTCCCTGTGGGAAGGAATGTTATTAGCTTAAGTGGTGAGTGGAGCTGGGCTATTAAATTTTTTTTTTACATCTGTAGCCAAGGTTTGCCCAGATAACAGAATTTAACAGCAGCTTTCATCTTTGTGTTTGATAAAAATCTTTCACCTAATGAGGTATATCCTGGGTACAGGCCTGTACACAACTATAAGCTTCTTATTAAACTGTGTAAAACAAGCACAAGGGCCTAGATTCAAAGTATTCCATCTACTCCTTCACATATCTTTTCATGTATCCTATCAATAATAGTCACCAAAGTCTTGATTTAAGTTTGTGTTGATGGTGAATGAAATTTATAGTTCCATTATGATTTCTAGGAGCCTAGCTATGCATTTTGAATTCAAATTCATGGCTAGGCATGGTTGTGCACACCTTTAATCCTAATATGGTGGGACACTGAGGGAGAAATGCATGTTCCAGCTCAATCTTAGCAACTTAGCAAGATTCTGTCTCAAAATTTTAAAAAAAGGTTTTTTTAAAAGGACCCTGGAGATATACTTAGTTCAAAGCTTCTGGGTTCAATCCCCAGTACTGAAAAGAAAAAAAAAAAGAAAAAGAAAGGAAAGTTTACCTTTTCTCTTTAAAAAATAATACAATTTACATGTCCTTGTAGCATCTTCTTTTTTTTTTTAATTTTAGGACAAATTTTCTTTAAATTGCTAAATTGCCAAGGCTGAGTTGGAACTTGTGATCCTCCTGCTTCACCCTCCCAGGGTGCTACGGTTACCAAACTGCACCACCTTGTCTAGCTTTCTTGTGACATCTGATTATTGAAAGTAATTTGGTAACTCATAACATCACATGAGAAAAAAATGAATTCAATTACATTCCTGGACAGGTTATCTACAAGTCATATTAGTACTGTATCATGGTAACTTCAAAACAAAGACATTTGCTAAATAGGCAAAGTAGTCTGTCAAAACCTTGAAAAAATTAAAATTCTTGGCTCTCAGGACTATAGGGACCTTGGTGGCAAAATTTAATGGGGAAATAACCAGAACTGAGCCTAAGGAGAGTCCCTGGGAATGGTCATTATTTTAATGTATAGTGTTCAAACAGCTTCAAGGAGCAAGAGATAGATCCAAAAGAAAGTATTTGACTAATAGTTCAATGTGATGGGATAGTTATGTCAACAGAAATCCTTAAGGCACCCCAATGACTGCTTCTGCCAGTCATAAAATTGGCATTTCCAAAGCAGACTATAATTAGGTGTATAATTGCTTTAGGGGAAAAAAAAGAGCCACTTGTTCAAATAAGCCTGAAAAATGCTTCAGTCAATACTCTCCTGAAGAATGAATGACATACATTTACCATATTAAAGCCTTCAAGGGATTCCTGAGGGGAGAAAAACTGTTTAATCTTACTTAATTTAATTTAGCATTTCCTAGATTTATTTGATCAGGGAATCAAACTTTTAGTTTACTGAACTACACCCTTAAAAAAAAAGCTGATTCTATATAATTAAGAAAACAAATTTTTCATGGGCAGTACTTAGTAGAAGCTTATTGAACATTACTTTTTGGCAAAGTGATGGAGACCATTTTGACACATGAGTTAGAAGGAAATAATCTGTAAAAATATCCCTAGTCTTTTGGTCTTCTAGACATCTTTTCAAGGCCCATAACATCAAGGTAGAGATAGAGTTCAATCCTGCCTACAGGCCTGGGAAGCTTAATTATCTCTTCATAGAAATAAAGCAAGATACTTAGTACCTGAGGATAAAGTGAAGGTTTTATTCAGTATTTTATTATTAATCAAATCTACTCACAGTCCCCAATCTATTAAGATCATGAGGTTCTATACCACAGAAAAATTTAATTTAGAACATTTGTAAGAGCATGGTAAGAAATGCCAGTTTAAGCCCTAGCATATCTCACTGACAAAATGTAACTTCCACAGAAATACATGAGAAAGATCTACATAAGAGCAATCTTTTCCACGATCCATGATGATAGGACACATCAGGAAGTTTCTATGGAAATTTCTATAGAAAGCTATTGTCTCTTGAAAAAAAATAGAAAAATCTCTGGAACCATAGGAATTATCAAAAACTATCATAACGTTACAAGGAATCAATGTTTAAAGACTGATGTTTTCCCATATCTTGCTTATTTTAAATCATAAACAGTAACAATGTAAATTTATCACTTTGAAATAATTTAATTGAATTTTGTTTTTCTACAGCTTCTACCTGCACAGAATTGTAATTTAATTTTCTGAATTTTCATTCCTTTTATTTTTTACATTTTCAGATATTTCCCCAGATAATTCACTTTTATTGCGAAGAAAACTGCAAATATTTTAACCTTTTATTTTATTTTCAATTTTTATTGTTTATTAGTACACGTTTATAATACATAATGATTACATTCCTCATAGGGAATCACACCTTTTCTTATAACTTCTATTGACTCACAAGTACAATTTCAAACAATCTGAGCATTTGGTTTCCTAGTTCATATGCACATACCAATACTCTTCAAAAAAACAATAAATGGAGTTTAAAAAGTTTGAAATGTTATACAGATTGAGAGAAACTTTTATACTGAATCCTAAAAGTCATGGAACATGTAAAATTTTTTTTTTTACATTTGTAACATCTCAGCTTGAAATATAGGCAATTTAATTATTGGATTTACAAATGTCAGGGCACTATACTAATAGTTTTGAAAATGTTTTGTATCAGAAGATGTCTTTGTGGGCCTGGAATTTAGCTCAGTGGCACAGCACCTGCCTTACAGAAGCAACATCCTGAGTTCAATCCCTGGTACCCCCTCCCCCCAAAAAGTAAGAAAGATGTCTTTGTTCAGATGAAATCTTCAGAGGAATATAAAAGAAAACAGATAAAATTGATGGTCTGGTTAAAGTAGGACAGCATATAGGTAGACTACCCCCCCCTTTTATGGAGTGTGGGTAATTTATAGTACTGTAATAGTCTATAAGTGACAGTGACATGGATTGTTTTTCAGCTCAGCCCCCTGATTCAGGCTTCTACCATTGGTTATGGTGTGTAGTAAAAATATACTCAAAAGTGAAAGTTGTTTCTTAAAACAATACCCAGAGTCCAACACAAATATAATTTGCACAGTATATCAAAGAAAGCAGTCCTGGTGAGTAAAACTAAAATCATGATGGATATTTTGGAGCAAGGGGTAGAAACAATAGGTTGGGGATCAGAATTAGCAGCAGGCCCCTATAGAGACCAATTTTGCTGCCTATCAGCAGGAAGTCCTGCCAGTACCTGCTGCATCAACAGGAAGTCCCATCACCCTTCCTCCTTAAGTTTCACAAACTTCAAAGCCTTAATAGTAAAGGAACTGAGAAAAAGTAAACTGAAGAGGCCCCCTAGTAGCTTATATTATGTTTCTTGAGGACAATTAATATATACCATGGAAATATAAGTACTAGGGAGAAAAGTAAGAAGACAATCTAAGCCCCTTCTATATAATAGGAATCACAGAATAGTGAATATATCACACAGGGTCCAGTGAGGATAGCAGAATTCCTATTGAGTGCTTCATTGGAGAAGATTTCATATCAGAAATGGTAACACAGGTGTTAGAGTCCCTGAAAGCAAAAATTCAACAATCTGGTAAACCCAGAGTTACCAAGAACAGGAAACCATTACCACCAGGGCTATTGAAATAAAAGGGAGTAAGTGGAGGTTCTAGAGTAGTAGCTTGGAGTAGTCCTTGTCCCCTCTGGCTGGAGTGTGCATCTCTAATGTGTGCTGTGAGACTTGTTCTGAAAGTGCCAAAGAATGGGAATAAATGATCACTGTTGGAGTAAAGGTACCAGTCAGGCAGAACAAATGAGGGAAGAGGGTGTCTCTGCCCTCCATTCCCCCTTCTAGACTCCCTCTAGTCCCTCTATTGGAAAAATTAAAGGAACATCAGGTAGCAAAACTATACTATACAGAGGCATACAGAAAGGTGGACTTATGGCAGAGACATAATAGATAAATAGAGCGCTAACAGAAAAGAACTGTGTGTGACCATTATTCTGTCCTGTATTTTTTTCTCCCAGGTTGGTGTGACAGCAACAATGGTGATGTATTTGTCTTTCAGTCATGTATTGTTCAAACTTTAAAGTTGCAAAGCATAAAAGAGATAAATGTCTTGCACAATTACTCTCAGAAAAAAAAACACTTTGATACAAACAATGGCAAAACCATTAGTTCAGAGAGATATTTTCAACACTCAGTTTTATAAATGAATGTAATAATATTGATAACTTCACTGAGCACCTGGAAGATAGGTCTTTAGGTTATTTTGGACACATTAGAAATTATTTAATATCAGAGGCTTGATTGATAATGCCTGCTCCTAAAATTTACTTATATTAAAATATCCCCTGCTTCCTAGGACACAATAATCTGTAGTCTCAACCAGGTACATTTGATGGCAATGTAGTCTTTCAATTATTTATTTATCTTTGCGAGAAAACTTTGACCCTATCCATCACAGCATAGATTACAAAACAGTGGAATCTTTGCTTTAGAAAATTACAACTGAGGTATATTGAACTACAAGTGAGATACTTTGATTTCAATAACAGCTGATTAAATTTTCTTATCATATTTGGTACTTGAAATAAATGAATTGTGCTTGTTTTGATCAAAAACATAGGTGATTAGACTTTAAAGCCAAACTGCATAGATGGCAACCCTTAAGCTAGGCCTCAATTGTCCATTCACTCAACAGATATTCCTTGCACTAATACTATATCAGTCAGGGATTAAGCAGGGGAGAATAAGGATTTGTGGTATTAGATTTTATGCAGTTGTGGAAAGAGTGGAAAAGTCTGGAAGGGAGAGGTAAAAGGAAGAGAAGAGAAGTTTGCAAACAGCTGACCAGAGTTGCTAAATTAGGACCATGAGGAGGCTACAGGAAGTTGGTTTTTTTCCAAAGAAACCAACTGTGTGGATGCACAACCAAGTGTCTGGAGTATGACGGAGGTTACCATTGATCATCAGGGCCAGCAGATGGGAGGAAGACCTGCGAGCTGAGCAGAGGAGAATGAAGACACCTGGAGTCCACAGAGAACCACTCCACATGTCTGTCACCTCCTGTGACTGACAAACAACTGTCAGAGAGTAACGCCTGTTGCGTCACCTCCATTTTCCCAGCCTCCTGTAGGTTCTTCTTTTGGCCAACTCTTGACATAAGTGGACCATATAGGTAAGGGAATTTCAAGAAATATCATTTTTAATTTAATGAAGATGACCTAATTGTGTCTCACAGACAAGAAATGGTGCTGAGCAATCGTCTGTAAAATGGGAAACGGTGTTTGGGAAGATGAAAAGGCACCATGCATAGAAAGCTTTTAACAATGTCTGCTATATGGTGGGCACTCAAAAAGCAATTTTACTGTTCAAGCATAGCCAATAAATAAAAACAAAAGCTTGTAAAATTAACTCTGCTCAAGGTAAATTATGGCTATAAGATACATATAGATAGATATAGATACAGATATAGATATAGATATAGATATAGATATTTGGCACCATGGACCAAAACTCAGAACCTTGCACTTGTGAGGCAGCCACAGTGCCACTGAGCTAAATCCCAGGGCTGTAAGATGTATTTCTAAGGCTGCCATGACCATGTACATCTTAGACCCCCGATTGCTGAGAATATAACAGATCCTTGTTAATCTCTGGAGCTCACTGTCTCAATTGTGCTGGGCACATGTCTTCTCTTTGGTGCCTACACAATGTCTGGGTATGGTAGTGATATGAATGCACATATGTTTCTAGGCTCAAGACCACCCTGATGGCTATGCTGAAATTTCCTTAAACCCGAAGGCCCATCAATAATGCTCCTACCCAACTAACTTCCTTCCTTCTCTCTTTTCTTCTTTCCTTTCTCTGTCTTTCTCCTAAGGTCAGAGCAAGCCTCTCCTGGCTACCTCCCTTTTCTGTCAGTTTCCCTAGTAAGTTTATAATGTATTTAATCTGGTACATGTGTTTGCTTCTTGGAAGAAAGAAAAATGTAAAAGTAAAAAAAAGTAAAGAAAAATGTCACAATAGTAAGAAAATAAGGCTTAGCACCAAAAAATTAAAGAAAGATTAATAAGCAAATTAATTTTTTTAAATTGGCCTTCGTAATTTGATTAGATCACCAAGTATTGACTCCTGTCTCCCTTCTTTACAAAGAGTTTCAGGTAAGGGTTTCCTTATATAGTTTAGTGTTTCACATACCCTGTCCTCCATCACAGATACCAGATTGAAGGGGAAAACTCCTGCTGTCCTGAGACCAGACTGAGGAAGACCCATGGAGGGCAGGCCTGCCCCTGCCTCCTCATCTTCTTGCTCCCTTTTGCTGGGCATTTGGAATGAAGTTATCACTGGGAGAGTATCCAGGAAGGGGAATCAATCTTCTCATGCCCCGGGAAATACAAATAGGTAAAGATACACCTCATCTCACTGACTAAATGGCAACACTGAATGGACTGAGCTCTATTCTGACCCAAACCATAGTTGATATAATGTTTGATCTCATAAAACTGTAAAGGGATAAATTAATTCTCATTTTTAAAAATACTTAATCTTCCATTCCTGCCTCAATTGAGACTACCAGTAATGTGCATATTTAAATTAATATTCTATTGCCTTAAAGAACATTCTTTTCCAGGAATACAATTTAATATTCAAATATTTTTACTTGACTTGATATGAGAACGATGGAATTATGATACTTTTTCAAAGCCTCTTTTGGAATCCTTAATTATTTTATTAGCATCAATTATAAAAATACAGATGCTTTCAGAATTCAGTATCACATAAAATTGGGAATAAGACTTCATTCTGGCATTGCCTTGATGACCAGGAAACTCTGTGCTAAGTTCAGTGTTTAAAAATGATCTTATCTGACAAGGCACTGTGGCACAGGCCTATAATTCCAATACTGAAGGAAACTGAGGCAGAAGGCTCTCAAATTAAAGTCCAAACAGGGCAACTTAGCAAGACTCTGCCACAAAATAAAAAATAAAAAGGGCTAGAATGTAGCTCTGTGGCAGATTGCCCCTAGGTTTGATCACCAGTTCAGCAAAACAAAACAAAACAAAAACTGTTATTTCTATTTGAGTACCACTTTTTTCTTTTCTCTGTGTGATTCTTTCTAATGTTATTTGTGATGGTCATATTGTTTGAGAGTTTAAGTTTAAATATTTGAGCTGTTTAGAAAGGAGACTAGGTTATAACATCTGAAATAAATTTTATATGTGCATATATTGTATAACCTCTACTCTGTCCAAACCATGATTACAAATTACTGATAAACTTTTTGAAAGAAATAATAGTCCTATTGTAACTTAACAATTTCAGTTCAAGTCAGTCTGTGAGTTTACATCTCATACCTCTTGATTTAAAAGAATGACACTTTCTGGGCCAGGGATTTAGCTCAGTAGTTCTACCACCTGCCTCACAAGTGCAAGGTTCAGAGTTCAATCCCTGGTTCCAAAAAAAAAAAAAAAAGAATGACTCTTTCCTGAGTTAGGTACTACAGGCAGAAAGTAGACCCGATTATCTGTGGACCCAGTTCTGTGGTAAGACCTCAGATAAGGCAGCTAGTTCCTCTCTCTCTTTATCTTCATTCTTAAAAGGGAGTTGGAGTAGGGAGACCTGAGGGTTTCTTTCTAGCTCTGAAGTTGTCTGATTCTTTCTAAATTTAAATGTATTTGATCTTGACATTTAAATACCTAATTATCACAAGATAACACATTCAAAAATGACAAAAAGTGGTGGCTATGGTAAGAGGAAGTGTCCAAACTTGCATCTATTGACAAAGACAACCTTAGGAAATGGACTGTAATGAAGTCTGTCCTTCTTTCCAAAGCAGATCTGAGTGTTATATCGTATAATGGGGCTTTTGAAGTTCCAAGAACTCAAAATTCTGTTCAGCGATCTCCCATCATGAAAATGGATCCTTTCAGTCAAAAGAGCTAATTCATTATGGGAAAATGACACCAAAAATATCTACAATTTCTTAGTCATTAAAGTAGCTTTGTGCAACTATTATCAGCTTAAAACCATACTTGTTTGGTACATATTGTGCAAAACAGATACTAAGTTCAGCAAGAATGGAGCATATTCTTGGTAACTAGAAATACAGTGATTTGCTTTAAGAATAATTGTTTTTTATTTTAATTTTTATTAATACATGTTTGCAGTATATAATGATTGTATTTCTTGTGGGGAGTTGGTATATATATACGTAACACATCTTAATTCTTTTTTTCATCCCTTTTCCTCCCCTGCCTCCTCCATCCATCTCATGGACACTTTCCCTTTGGTAAAAGAGCCATTTCCCTGTGTCCTATTACTGATCTTTTATTTTCCTCATTAACTGTATATTTTCAATTTCTCATATGAGAGAAATCATGTGATATTTAAGATCGTGTGTCTGATTTATTTCACTCAACATTATGGTTTCAGGGTGCATAAATTTTCCTACAAATGACAATGACTCAAGTTTATCCTTCTTTATGGAAGAGTAGTACTCCATTGCATATATATATATATATATATATATATATATATATATATCACATTTTTAAATTCATTTATCTGTTGATGGACATATAGGCTCTTTCCAAGATTTACCTATTATGAGTTGTGATGTTATGAACATGCTTATACATGTATCGCTGTAATATGATTTCTTTAACTCTTTTGAGATGATTCCTAGAAGAGGAATAATTGAGTCAAATGGAATTTTTAGTTTTAGTTTTTTGGGGAATCTCCATACTGATTTTCATAGTGGTTGTTGTAGTATACCTTCCCACCAACAATGTAGAAGGGTTAATAATTGTTAAGTATTACTTTCTTCTAGCAGTCAAGATAAACAAAACAATCATATGTGAAAGAATGTGGTATTAGCTTTGTTGTGAAATATTAGATAATCTTTACAGTCTCCAACAGGTTAAGAATTGTTTATTTACTTGTAATACTAAGTGAACTCCAAATGAAAATACATGACACAGGCACATTACGTGATATTAGGAATTTGCTTATTTAATTCTGTCTTATGTAGCTAGCTAGCTAGCCATTCCTGGTAGGTTAAAGTACACAAGGAGAATACAAGATATGCACTTTAATATCAGATACCAGAGGAATGGGACTTTTAGCTCTGAAGCCTAAAAGAGGAAGCAAACAAGCACAAAAACATAATAGATGCTTAGCAAATAGTGTTAAATGAATGAACATGTTTTTATGTTATATTGCTCAATTTAGTGTCTAAAGTTAAAGTCAATCCATCACAATGGATTGACTTTTTCCATAACACGTGGAACATATTATTAGGAAGTGTGTAAATATATAAGCATATTTAGATGTCACTAATATTCATTATATTTCTGTTATATGCAGCTGTTTAAAGTGGTTACTGTTATTTTCTTCTGAAATATTGAAATAAGAAACTTGTGAGAAATCCCTTGAGCCTGAGCTTATGAAGTGTTATAACCTGTATTTTATCTTTATACTGAGATTTTCCAAAGGACATATCTTTCAGAACCTTAAAGGAAACTATATTTTATATAGCTGATGTAATCAGCCACAGTATAAAAACAATACTTTTCTGAAGGCTTATAAGAGATCCAAATACTTTGAATTTCAAGATTCAGCTAAAATAGGCCAAAAGTAATTATCTGATAACATATACTTCCATTGGTTTTTCCTTTTTTGTAGCCCCTCAAATCATTTAAGAGTAACATAAGGGGAAAAGTTCCATTAGCAATTAATGTACAGAGGAATAGAAGTCCCGTGATCCCCCATGGAGGGAGCAGGTGTGAGTAGAAAGAACTGTTTTTTTTCAGAATCTTATACATTGTGATTCAGAACAAATAAAAGTGGTTTAATTTGTATTTAAACTCATATCCATAAAGCTAGATTAACCAAATTAAATTATGCCCACCAGCCTTGAGAAATTCAATTGAACCAAATATTGTTGTTGTTAATTGGTATATAATGCAGAGGATTTTTTTCCTAGTTAAGTTCAAGATGTGCCAGGTCACAGCTCTTGTTCCTGCAGAAACAAGCCATGCTTGGTATATAGCCACAGTGGATGAGGGAAATGGCAGCAGCTCCACTGTGGCTGCACCCCTGGGAAATGTGACACCATGGATTTCTCCTGATGGGTATACTATTGGTTCATCTGTGTTTCTGCTGTTCTTTGCACTAGTTGGAACTTTGCAACACCTTTGACATTCCTTACATTTGAGGATGTCTCAAGTTATTTATATTTGACATTTACCACTCTACTTGCCTGCCTGTGCAATTTCCTGGGTTTCTTTCCTTTCCTATCCTTGTCTAATCTATTTCATACAGTCTTTTAAAGCCCTGTTTCACACATAGCTAGTTTGGTCTTTTGAATAAAAATGTTTAATTCCAGTTGATCTTTATCAAATGCAGTTTTAGTCACTTCAACTAGATTTCTAAGATCCACAGGGACAGGAGCTAATTCTTTTAAGCCATCCACAGAATTAGGACAATACTTAGCATATAAAAAAACTTCTTATGTTGGACAAATGTCTCGCTTCAGGCTCCTGTTCTCTGTAAATATGTTGATGTACATACAGGCCAGTTGTCTTCATTTTTAACTAGCAGAGATTTGGTGATAAACGCTTGGTTTCTCTAGAGTGGATTGTTGTTGATAATCTTGTTTTTCTGTTTGTACTATTCATGGCACACAGATGATAATCATTATAGTTGTCCCAAACGGGTTGTGTATTATTGGCCTAAATCTCACAGCTAACTTGCAGGATGGCTATCACCACTGTGGCACTGAAGCAGTAATTCCCTTGTATGGAATTCCCTTGCCTATTTGTAGGTTGTTCTTTGTTTGTGTATCATACAAAAGAGCATTGCCACAGCTGCTGGATTAAGTAATGGCTCCAAGTATGTCTTCAAGGTCATGCAAACATACTACTATGCATTTGCACATGAATAAGAATTCCAATTCATTTTTTAAAAATCCTCAAAATAGCTCTTTGTGAATAGCCTCTGCAAGATCTCCTCTTCATCTCAAAACTATACTAAAGATATTTTTTGTGTGTGAGCTTTAAATTTCTGACAATTCCTTTGCTATGAATATTTGAAGTGCTCTACTCTTTGAAGTCCTGAGAATGTTGAGATTGTTTTCCAAGTATCAAATTCAGAGCTTGTTGCTGAAATGAGAGCAAGTGAAGTACTATAATTTTTCTAATCTGGATTTTCTTACTGAGTGTATGTTGAACATGTTAAAAATCCTTATCTGATCTCAGAATATCTTCCTGCACAGACAAACAAGGACAATGACCACTGATGCTGGCATTATCCTTTGTCTGTATAAATGGCATCTTTTGAAAGGAAAACATTTAATATGTAATTGTTAAAAAATGCTTATTTTAAAATCTTACAGCTCTCTTCCAATTATTGGATTACTAATTATCAATTCTTTAGAAATTGCTCCTTTTTACTCTGTTTAACTCTATCATTAAAACTTTGAAGCCTTTGTGAATGAAATTATGATTTTTAAAAGAATCTAACCATAATAGTCTGTTCTTTTTATGGATGAATGTATTTTTCTATAAACATGAAAAAGAGAAGTCCTTTGGTACTGAACATTTGTATAAATATCAACAATCCCTCCTAGGACGTAAATGAGGCACTGGGGAAATAACTCCTTCTAGATACAAGGAATCCACTTCCTACACAGAGGCATTGACTTACTGTTCTATTCTGTATAACCCAATGAATTCATAAGGCATTATTTTTGCAGTGCAATGTAATCATTAATCCCTAAGAGGCTAGATTATTTTACAGCAATGATTTTAGACTTTATAAAAAATGCAAACCAATTTCAGACCAAGAAATTATAACCATTGTATTATTTGGCCAATATGCAGCCAAAGAGGTTATGAGCAGAGAAGCGAGGAAGATAAATAGGATTATACTATTTAAATTTGAATTTCCTTACTCCCACCCCAATCTGGACAAAATAGCTTTTATAGCATTCACTGTCTGTTAGAAGTTTTGCTTTGAAAACAAAATTAATATTCTTTAGAAATGACAATATAAAAATTAATGAAAAAATTTTCCATCTAAAGTGTAAATCTGGTTTTAAAACCTGAATTTCATATAGCTCTCTCTGTTCCTTAGTCAGTAGCAGCCAAAAATTACAAACAAATGACCCTCACATTATGTTGTTAGATAACAGCACAGAGCATTTCTCAGCTTCAGCTCCTGTCTACTGACTAGACCTATTTAAATTGCTTAGCCTGTTAAATGAGCTCCAAAAATAAATGTATATTATAGAGAAAACTAAAGCACATCCTCTCCTCTCTTTACTGAGAAATGACAGAGAGAGGGCACCTCCTCAGTGACCCAAATAACCCAAATCAGATTTAATTCAATATGGGAACCTGGGATTACACTGGAACTGGTATCTAGGTCTACCAGGGGCTGCAAAAGCATTTGTAATAGGTGGCACAATCTTGAATCTTCTATGTCCTAACAAAGACTGAGTTCATCCTGGGAATAAAATTAATTCATTCTTATTCTTATTTTTATCATGAGGAGTTTAAAGGAAATTTAAACTGAATGCAATTTCCTTGGAATTTTATAGCTAATTTTGTAATGAGAAATGAGCCAATAAGTAATCATGGTATTTCTGACTGCTCAAAATAACAGGGGAAAAAAAATTTCCTGATGATACCATTTCAGTGTACAGACCTAACACATAGGCTGAGAGGTACCTGGAGCGGGATTGCACAAGGGAAGCAGTTTTTACCATTGCCAACTCATTCTTAAAACATTCAAATAATGCTGGTGAGAAAACATGCCCCTGCCAAGACTGTAGTGCAAATGGGTTTATACAGGTGATTTTTGGTAAGTGATACAAGATGGCAAGGGAGAATAAAAGCAGCATGGGAAATGTGTTGTAAGGGTGAGGCCAGAAAGGAGACACCAATGACAATTCTGTAGAAAAAAATTCTTACCTAGAGCCATGTACAGCTGTGCTTCCCACTCACTGCTACTCACTGAGATCCTAGAATGGCCTTGAACCTGGTGGTGGAAACAATGGGTAGAGGGAGAGTGAAACAAAAAGCAAGATTGACAACATGTTCTTTCCTGATATTAGATATGGTTAATATCTATAGCAGATATAAATAATGAAAGATATTTGTAATGTAAGATCCAATGTGTTAAAATAATAACCGTCTAAAAGAAAAGAATGTTGTAGCTCAAAGAAACTTAATACTTTCCATTTATAATGAATTTTATTTCAAAGAAACAAATTTTATTTTCAAAGATCCACCTACACTTGGAGGATCAGTGTGTCATCCTCCTAGTTATGGTGAACATTATGGGGCCTGAGGTTGTCTTAGCTCATTCAAATTTAGTTGGAAGAACTGGATCTGAAAAAATGGCTAATTTGACATCCCTTTGTGTACTTTCTCTACTTCAAGAAACAGTTTCCATGATGTTGAGGGCATAGTTTATGCAAAGAACTTCTTTGCATAATTTTTTTCCCAAGAGATGAATCTTTGCATGATTTTCTAGTAGTAAGAGTTCTAAGAAATGTCATAGATTGTAAGTAGAAGAAAGCTTTTGTGGCGGTAAGATCTAGAATATAGCAGATCCAAAGGAAAAGGAGGGATCATGGATGTGAACTTGGAGGAAAATGTTAATGTCAAAACACATTAAGTCCTTTTTGTTTCCTCCTTTTGAAAAAAACACTTTTCTTCATTCATGTATTTCTGCTTTCTCTTCACCAGACCTACTCTTCCAATCTGTAATCATGCCCAGTAGAAGTCACACAGTAAAGAAGGCTTTATAACACATTCTCAATACTAAACTCGTAAAGTACACTGTAGCAATGCATGTGGCACACCCGCTTTTGAAAATCTGTCTCAGAAAATTTTGGCAGAGAAGGAAACTGTCTAGTTTTCATTTCACATGAAAATGTATTTCATTGGTTTCATGTCAGAGGTCTATGACTGCATAAAGAGTCATAATCTTTGCAAACACAATGACTCAACAGAGGAGTGTTGCAAAGATGCAAGTCAAAACACTGTAATTAACTTTAGAGGCCATTGATGTTAAAAAGAAGCTTTTGCTAACCGAAGAATTAAATACCCGTAATTACTTGTCATTTGTAGTACAGCTCCTGCACCTTGCCTAAGTCAATTTCTTTACATTGTGTATCTTGCCAATAAGGACTTTTGATACTAAACTTTCATGCACAACAAAACATATAAGAATAAGTAACAACTGCAATTGAATAGTAAAGATGGAGGAATTTACTTAAACATAAAGCAATAAAAATATCTCTGCCAATATGTCAAATCTAGTTACTTAGCTCAAATCAATTCCTTTATTTCTATGTCTCATTAACATGCAAAATTGAAAGGTAGGTTTCAAATATATTATTAAACTGCTCCATTACCATTTTTCTTGGCATGTGAGATTTCAGCTGTTTTAATCTGTGTTAAAATAACTGACATGGAGTTGGTTGCCTGTGTGGATGTTATTTGGAGTCCAATTTTTAGTAGTTGTGAAAAAGTTACAACTTTTCTTAAACAATTGAAATTTTGAACCCTGATCAAATATTTGATGATATTAAGAAATTTAATTAAATTTTTTTCTTAGGTGGGAGATTTGTATGTTTTTTTAAAAAGAATACATGGATTGTTTATTACATTTCATCATTATCTTAATCATCACACAATAGTTGATCTTCAGTTGTGTCTAGAGCTCTGCACTCCAAATAAAGTATTTGACTTTGAGCCATTCATTACCAAGTAGTAATTATTCTACCTCTATTCAAAGGTCTTGCCCAGCCCATTTGACTGTTTTAAATTTAGTTCACTCTGGAACACTTGCCACTGGATTCTAAACATTTTGAAATGATAATTTTTTTTTTAAATAAATGGAATTTGTGTTAGGTGTTCTGACATAAGCCACTGGATGTGATATGTTATGTCAACTTTGATGTCATTGCCAAAGGCTCTGCAGTGAGCACACTTGGTATTAGCTCTTTTTTAATATGTAAACTTAGTTATACCAAAGTAATACATATGCATGATTTTTTAAAAAATCATGTAGTATGACAACTTTAAAGAAAAGCAATCGGTCTTTGCACTTTGTCTTTCTGTCATCTCAAATATCAAGCATCTGTCAATGTTTTCCAGTCAGAGGCTACCAAGAAATGTCATATATATATGTGTGTATATATATATGTATATATATATACACATATATATGTATATATATACATATATATATGAAATGCAATATATATATATATATATTCCAAGACAAATGTAATTATTATGCTTGCAAATATATACTAAAAAAAAAGTTCACCAGGAATCACCTGCAGTTGTATAAGTAGGGCTTATTTTTAATTTTGATGAGGGAGAATTTATACCATGGAGAGCCATGAGTGTAAAGTGATTTGAACTTTGGTTGGGTGATCTGAATTGAAAGTCGTGTAAAAGTGGGGATAATCTTGTGATTGGTTACCTCAAAACATCTTTAATTTTTTCCCAATGCTCTGTGCATGCTACACAAGCACTGGATAACCCTAAGCTGTCCCCCAGCCCTCAATAAATCCTGTCTGTAGAGAGAGCAGCCACAAGAAGTTCACATGGCAGTTGGGGGAAGGGAATGTATGGTATTTGGGACTTGAATGAAGTTTATATCTTACTTATGTTTAGCTTTAATTACAGAATTGTCTTCATTTTGTCTTGATACATCATAATGACAGTTGTTAAGGCTGGAATCTTAAATAGTCCCTGAAACTCATGTGTTGAAGGTCTGGTCCCCAGCTCATGGCTTTACTGGAAACTTTAGGAGTGAGGTCTAGTTGGAGGATGTAGGTGATCAGGAGACCTCAGCCCCTTTCTCTCTGTCTTTGCTTCCCAGTTGCCATGAAGTAAGCAGCTTTGCTCCACTGCCCACTCTCCACCTTTGTATTCTTCTTCCCACAGGCCCAAAGTGATGAGGCAAGCTACCGTAGACTGAACCTCTGAAACCATGAGCCAGTAAACACTTTCTCCTTTTATGTTGATCTTTCTCAGGTATTTTCTTCTAAGCTAACTAGTACAATAGAGTTCTGTAAAATTTTTGTGTTCATCAAGAGAATGCTGACACTTACACATTAGGTACCAGACCAGGTTGTGGCAACACGGAGGCCGAGCTGGTGTACTAGCTCTTAGAAGTCAGAACTTTTCCCTCTTTTCAGCTCTTCTCCACAAGTGATCACATTCAATTTTTTAGCAGTTTCTTCTGTCACTAACCTCCAGATTTCTACATATTAATTTCTCTTTGTTTTTACATATTTGATTTATTTTTAAAATAACTCCCTACTATAGAAACAACCTGTTTTTCTCTCATATCCACCCTACTACAACATGCTTTACATATGGACCCATTCTGATAATGTATTTATTCATAATTTCTATTTTAAAATAATTACATTTTCATCATTATAGCTATGTAAATACACATCAGAAATACACAGTCTACAATAAATATACATCTTCCCTCTTACAATTTTATTTCATATTGGTTTTAGTACTACTCTACTATATAAAAGGATAAATATCAGTCATCCGTAGGAAAATGGATACACCTTGAATCCATTGAATTAAGCAAAATAAATCAGACAGGTAAATATAAATATATGGTTTCTCTTATATGAGAAACCCAAACTGAAAAATGGGGCAAAATAGAAGATAGATAATATGAAATATGGAGATAAATCTTTTGCAAATGGTCAGGGGACCAATAGATGGGGAGGGGATAAAAAGAATTAAGATGTGTCATGTATATGTACCAATTACCTATAATAAATGTATTCATTATGTACCACAGATATGCACTAATAAAAACCGCCTTTTGTTATATTTGTTCAGTTATCCATATATTTCCCATAATTTTCCAGTGAAAACAGCAAAGCATCCAACAATTCTTTGATTCCTGTTTTTCTGCTTCCACAGCTTCCTAGGCTGCTTAGATGACTACTACAGGCTAGTCTGGGAGCTCTTTAGGCATGGTACTGCGGTTACTCTGGGATTTCATTTTAGTCATTTGATTTGGCTCTCTCCTTTGTTGGATTTTCTGTTACCTGACACTGGTGTCTTCTTCTTCTTTTTTTTCTTCTGGTATTATTGTGTTGCTTTCAGTAGAGTATTATCTTTTAGTTTCTTGCTAGGAAAGGATTTTCTGAATCAAATACTTTGACATTTGCTTACTTTAAAATTCCTTTTCTTACTCCACTTGTACCGTATCTTGGAGAAAATAAAACTGGAAAGAGAATTAGAAAGAGATTTCCCTTAGAATCTTGAAATCACCACTCTGTAATTTTCTGGCTCTTAGTGTTGCTGTTGTATGACTTCTGATTTAAATGTGATCTGTCTTTCCTCTTTGGAGGCTGTTAGGATGTCCATCCTTGGTGTTTTGAGTTTTCATAGTGATGTGATCAATTATGATTTTTTAGAAACATTTGGTGGTTATTGCAATGTTTGTTTTTGGATGCTTTGAATTTTCATGACTTGACTAATTATCTCCCCTCCTCCATGTATTGTTCTGGGCCCTTTCAGTCTTCATGTCTTTTAATTTGGAGGAACTTTCTTATATTATTTCTTTGATAATTTCTTTCTTTTATCTTCTTCTAGAATTCATATTAGTTGGATCACCTGATTTAACCTTTATTTACTTAGTTCCCCTTTTTTCTATGATCTATCTCTGTCTTTTTATTAGGACTTTTGGCAGATTTCCTCAAGTGCTTCTTCCCACCCATACATTAGTTTAAAATTTTCTGTTAAAATATTTAATTTCTGAAAGTTCTTTCTCAGCATTGGCTGAGCTGCTTTTTGTAAGCAAATCGTTTTTGTCTTTTGTGTACATTTTCTTGTCTTACCTTAGATTCTGAGAACGTTAATTGTAGACATTTGATATTTTCTTCTCTTCCCTGTGTTGGCTCTATTATTTTCAAGTACTTTATTCAAGTTTGTTTGCTTTTGTCTCCATATTAGAGGCTTTTTCAAATGCTGACCTCTTTGGCTGTTACTCTACTTAAAAATGAGGCGTTAGAAGCATTGTTTGGAAGCTCTAATGCATAGATGGGGCTTATGACTGGGAGGTGCATGGAAGGATGATCTGCAAGGGTAGGGCAGACTGAGGAGTTGGGAGGAGGGGAGAGATTCTAATGATTCACAAGCAGTTGGATTTTTTTTTTCAGTGTTTATTCCAGAGAGGAAATTGCCAGTTTTAGGCCTAGGAGGTTATGCTTATCAGCCCCTGTTCTCTGAACTGAGCAGAACAGAATAGATCCTTATTATGCAAAACTGTAAATTTCCATTTAACCCTTAGGGTCAGCCCCTCATGTCCCTCCTGCCCTGTTCATTCCAGGCTACCTGCCTTTCTGCTGCAGTTTCTTTATGGAGAATATTACAAGCTTAGCGGGGTGGGAGATAAACAGTTGGAAACCATTATGAGCATAGAAATCTACCTGCTTCCAAAACAGAGCCACAAGGAAAACGTCAATTACAGCCTCAAGTTCACTCTCATGCTTAGAATTGCTAAATGTTCCTAGTTCTGGGACCTTCTAAGATTCCAAAGCAAGACCTGGCCCATTTTCCACAATTTATGAATTTAGATTTCAACTCTCCTTGTTTATCAAAACAGTTATCAAGTGTCCATCAGCTTTCAATCTTCCTGGAGTTTGTTGACATCTCTTATCTTTCCTTAGGACTGTCTTTGTCCTCTGGAGTTTATATACTGTTTTGTCTTTTTCAGTGGTATTTCAGGAGGAAGAGGAATCAAAGATAAAAAATATATATCCAATCTACATTTTAACTGGAAGTGCTAGCTTTGATTTTTATCATTTGCTCTTTCAAAACATTTTAAAACTGATAAGTACATTAGCATTTCTTACACTTAATTTATATCTTTCCAGTGCACTAAGTTATAAGGGAAAAAAAAACAACAAAACAAACAATTTTTTCTTTTTGTTCCACCCTCCTAGTTGTATGCAATTGCTTTAGACAAAAGACAAAACGTTCAATAAAAGTTTTCAAATGTGGCAAAATTGTTTTGGGCTTTCTGCCCCAAAATCTTTGATGCAGCAAACTGCAGAAGAAGATAACAAAATCAGATAATAGAATGAATAACACTGACTCTTAGTCATAGGGCCTCAAGCATAATACAGATACAACTTTTGCTTATGTCTGATCTATCCATACTATCCACCAAACACTCCAAGAAAAATACTACATTTTACTTACACTTCAAAACTTTATTTCCATCTGCTCTTGTTTAGTATCAGTAGATTGTCCAGTCTATTGCAGAGTTTTATATTTTTAGGTAATAAACAAGTGACTATCTTAAACTAAATTTTATATCTAATCTATTTTGATACTTTTAACATTAAGAACTGTTGTCTTTTTAACCACATAATACTTTATGAATTCAATACTATGTGCTAATACCTTTAATGTCAGTGGGAGCACAAAATGTTGCTACCCTAACTAGTAGCAATAATGAAGACTCAATGTTGAAACCATCCAGATGAACTTTTGCAGTTAACCTCTTTGGGCCTCTTAACTGCAAATGTCAGTTCTACTTGTGGTTAGTGATGTCAGTTAATTGAAAACAAGATACAGGAACATGTAAATGCTTGTTTTAACATGTAGTTGCAGTGAAGCCTGCGGTAGGTCTTATTTTGCAAATATTGTATGTTCTTAAGCTAGACAGAGAACAAGTTTAGGCTTGAGAATAGCAAATGTTATTGAAACTAAGGAAAAAAGATTTGGATATTTTTCTTTTTCTCCATGACAAAAGATTTTTCCCTCATAACTATAAGGAAATTAGTATAGATTGGTTCAGTGACCCAGCATTTCATTACCAGTTTCATTCAACATTTAATATATGAATCCTATAATCTCTTCTACCTCCAGGGATCCATTTTTCACCTTTTTTGCTGGTGATGTTCAAATATGCCAATACTATTCTGACTTTTCTTCTGAATTTCTAACGCATTCTACAGAATTGTCCTGAGCTATCTTGGACTCAACACATCTGAAATTAATCACATTATCTGTGCACCAAACCTAATGTTTCTCCTAAATCCTTTAATAGGTTCACCACCTATGTAGTTACAGAAACTAAAATTTAGTTATATTCTACTACCAAGCATGGTTACTAGTGGCCAATACAGATTTCTGAAATAAATGAAAACTTGAGTTTTCAATGCTTTCTATTCATCCTTTTTGATTTAATGGTTTAGAAATTTCTATCCACCTACTTCAAGTCTCCCTCTCAAGTTGTCCCTTTCTCTTGCCTGCACTGTTGGAACATCAGGCCCTCCCACCTCCTGACTCTTGTGTTTCTGACCTCGAAGCCCTGGGATTCCTGCCCACAGATCCAGCCATACTGTAACTTAATTCAGAAATATTATTTTTCCCTCCTGTCAGCAAAACAAAATTCTAACTCTTCTTTGTGACTGCACAATTACTGGACTCTTCTCTTGCCATTTCTCCTGACTTATGAAAGAAACCTTCCTGTAAAGTTGTACTTTCCCTTTTTTGATCCCATTATATAATTTCATGCATCTCTTTCTATGATCATATTATTTCTTATGCTGGAATGTCCCTTCCTTCCCTGAATTCTCTAGCTGGCACTAAACCTGCTCATCCTTTAGGTTCTAATCTAACATCTCCTGAGCCTCCACTCAGAGTTAATTTTTTATGCCTAAAGCTCTCATGAAACAGTTTGTTCCTATTTCTCCTCTAGCTTGCAACTGTCCAAGTGATATTTTAATATTGTGTTCATGCATCTGTCTGTCTGTCTCTGTAGTCCTAAAAGGCCCTAAATCAGCATTTAAATAGTGCTGGGCTCACAGTGAATACTGTAGAAAGTTTTCAAAATCAAAATTGAATTAAAGCCATCTGTACATTTGTTTTTTGAGAATTACATGTATGTTTCAGGAGTTAGAGAAAATAACAAACTAAAATGGAAAGAAAAGTCTTTAATATTGAGAAGCATCTAAAAATATTTTTTAAAATGTGATCTATGATTTTATAGGGACTCATTTTTAAAAAGGTTCATTTTTGCAGTGAATCATTGAAAAGCATCAATTTTAGTAGAAAATGAGTCTCCATGACACTCTGGACTCAACTGTCTCCACATTGCTCTTATCCTTGTCTATCGGATTCTTTGGAACAGAGGCAGCTTGGATGGTTTATAAGCCTGTGATTTCACTTTTCTTCTTTATTTATTGTGCTTGTTGTTCCTATCTCCTCTTCCAGGTGTCATAAGCATAGCTCTATAACGCCAGTACCTATGATGAGGTAATGCACTGCCTGGGGGAGGGAAGCACTCCTGCCCCCTCTGGAGAGCTTTCCTTTCCTTCCAGCATCTCTGTGGGAACATGAGCCTCTTTGGAATGCAAGGCCCCATTCCTTGGTGGGCATTCGCCTTCCTTAGTGGAGGGGAATTGGAGAAGGGAAAGCAGGCTGCTCTGCTGTACCCCCTGGTCTCCCTTCCATTAAGTCATGTACTGCAATGGCCCCACATATAGTGGGTCCACTGAGCAGGCAGCCGTGTGGTGAGAATTTGCTGTATCTGAATTTTAATTAGAATAAAGAGAATTCTTGCTAGGTCAGACAAGGCCCTCTTCAAGTTTGTTTTCTTTTAGTAAGGGAGCATTTTGTCCAATTAAAGGGAAAGCATCAAAGAGTACAGAGGCCAGGTTCCTATTACAACCTCACTGCAGACTTACCACATAAGACACTAATTAAATTATATTTACTGAGCAATAGCAATAGTAATACCTCTCTGGTCCAATAGAGGAATCTTTTTCCTTTTAATTCTTTACTATTAAAAATTATAAATATACACTACTTAGAGTGAAATATAAAGACTCCATATTGTGATTATATCAAGCTTCAACAAATGTTTTTCACAGTGAGTATTGAACCCAGTGCTTCACAGGTGTAAAGTAAAAGCTCTACCTCTGAGCTACATCTCTAGTGCTTTTTATTTTTCTTGGTAAGTTGCTCAGGTAGTCTCAAAATTGTGATCCTCCTGGCTCAGCCTTTTGAGTAGCTTTAATTGCATTCGTGGATCACTGTGTATGGCTAACAATTTTAAAATTGTATAGCCAAATTTTATCTGTACCCTGCCCGACCCCCAGGATGATGATGATGATGATGATGATGATGATGATGATGATGATGATTTGAGACAAGGTCTTGCTATGCAGTTTAAGCTGGCCTTGAACTCAATATGTAGCCCAGGCTGGCCTGCCAAGCATGGTGATCCTCCTGCCTCAGCCTCTCAAGTGCTGGGTTTACAGGTGTGTACCACCATACCTGCCCCCCCCAGGATTATTTTCAAGCAAAACAAATTTTGTATTATTTTATTGGTATTTTAAAATATGTATACTGGAATTTTATTACCAATATTATAAACACAGTTTACCTTTGAATAGATTTCTCATTCTATCTGGAATCCATAGTTTGTTGCCTCAAAATATGAAAAGTATCTGGGACATCAGTATTATACTGAGTTTGCATGGGAAGGTGGATTCTGTGAGGTAGCTCTATCCCTGTGGTTAATCCTCTGTACACAATAGCAAGCAGGGTTCAGGAACGCCCTTCCTTTGGTCACCTAGTAACTTTTCACTGGTCAACAACAAGCTGAATAAACTATTATATTGCAGGAAAGTGCTTGGCTAGCTGACTTGGATCATCTCCTAGCTTTTAGGAGAAATAACCCCGACCAAGTTTGAGTTTGCAAAACCTTTAGTCTTTGCTGGCAGGAAAGAAACACATTATTTTGGGGGTGCAAAATGGATTCGGAAGACATAGGCTCAGGTAAACTAGGCCAAATACTGAAGCAGGTTTGGAGACAAAACCAAATGCTAAAGCAGGCTCTCCTGGGTGAGGACCTCTGTGAGGGGGCTGCTGGAGCCAGCTGGATAGCCACAGTGGTCTTTCTGGGTCAAGAGCTCTGCAGTACCCTTCAACAGCTGCTGGAACACACTGCAGGGACCCTGCATTCTACCTGCCAGCAGCTGTACATACTGCTTGACAAGGAGAATCAGTGCATCTGGAGACAAGGCAAGTAGCTTTTGGTTTATTCTTTCTCTAAGAAATATTGATTGAGGCAATATCCGAGAGGTGCTATGTGTTTTCAGACCCATCTCTGTTTACAGGGACTAACAGTGCAATCGGGGAAGTAAGGTAAAACATACACACAGTAATGCAAGCAGCTTTGAGGCCAGTCCCATTAGAAATATACTAATGATGTTCTTTCTGACTTTGGAAGCAGGCAGGATCTCTTATTTAGGATGGAGAATTCAAAATTTTGCTGGAAAAAATGTTATATTTAAAGTGAGGCTTACAGAATGAAATTGGAATCATATAGATGGAAATTTGGGAGTCTTGAGAAATTATTAGTGGGACCCAAGGCTTAGAGGAGGGAAATGTAGGCCTAGTCTGGGGCAGAATAAGCAAATTTTTTAAAAATATTGGAGAATAATATTCCATCTCTAGAGTCATTTAAGCATGAACCTATTAATTACAATGGTACTAAGAAGAGTGGATGGGCTGGGATAGAAAATTAGATCACCCATAAAGCAAAGAGGTGCCAAGTTCTTCAGAATAGGCCCACTTATGTTGCAAAATACAGTAATGCAGGAAAAACATAATATCTGATGAATATTATCTTGCAAAACAATAGTTTCTTCAGATAAGAATATACTGGCATCATGAAATTCGACTCTAAATAATATAGTGCAAAGTGGGTGGGCAGGCCCCATCAATCTGGAATCCAAAGTAGGCACTATTAAGATATTGCTGTCTAGAAGACAAAGAGCTTTCAGAGAAATTGGTCCAAAAGAAGTAGGACTCAGGAGGCATCAGCTGGAGCTCATAACCAGACCTCCAATCTCTGAAGAGAATCAAACATGGCCCTATGCAACAGGTCAAGATAAGCACTCAACTACCAGAAAACAGGAATTAAAAAAAAAAAGGCAGTCTTAGGTAGAAGACAAATAGCAAGTTATCAGAAGTGTAGCCCAAAGACAAGCTCAGACTGTTCAAAGTATGATTTGGGGACAATTCTAAAAATTCTGAGCCATGGGGCCCTGAATCTTAGATTCCTTAGTTTCCAATTGAATTTTAAAGATTGCAGAGGTGCTAAGCCTCCAAGAAGTTGTCATATGACCCTGCTCAATCATGAGAAGAAGGATGCACATGTAGGTGAATGGTATGAAATGGGGATGGAGTGACAGACCACACCAGATCAGATCCTGGTGGAGGACACAGGCTTGGCTTGGTCTTACAGTTCTTGATAAGTGATGGCAGGCACAGAATTGGTATGATCACAGCTACTCTCTGAAAGACTAATTTGAAGATTTCTAATGATCACAAGCTTGGAAGGAGGAATAGTGTTAAGCTTGTCTAATCCTCAGAGCAGCACGATGCCCCTCCCCCCAAATATGGCATTTATATCAGCAGAAATAAGGTAGCTGAAGTACTTCTCCTACCCAGGCCTCTTTGGGGTGTTCAGCTAATTGTAGGCCCTGATTTTTAAATGGATAATTGATAAACTACAGTATCTCCAGAGGTAAAGGACCAATTCTTAAAATCACATCAAATGAAGAATGACTGATAGAGATGCAGACTTCAGTTTTTATTGGGGAGAAGGGATCATAATATTTATATTTAAAATACAAAGCATTTCAAGAGCAATAGGGATCAGATTTACTCTCTGCTATTATGTTAAGAAGTAGTTTGTTCCCAATTCCTAGAAATTTAAAAAGTGTCAATTGTATAAATGGTTTTTGCTTCAGGAGGTTGGCTTAAGTGTCCAGTAAATTTTGTAGGTTTTCAAAATTATCTTGCCATACCTCATTATGTGGTGATGTAATTGCATAATTTGGTTCAGTTTTGCTCTTTTTCTTTGTTTGTGTATGTGTATATGTAGAAATGATTACTTTCATAGAATACCTCATGAAAATGAATGAACATTTGGGGAACACTGCTATGCTTCTAAAGAAAGAAGAAAAGGAGATGTGTAATTTATGCAGCATGCATGATGAACATACTCCACAACAGACAATGTACACCATTCAAGACACCAAAGCAACAGGCATTGCTGCAGGAGGGGAACTAAATGTCATAGAAACAGCTACTGTTTCTTGCACAAATGGAGAGAAAAGTCATTACACAAGCCAGGTCCAGTTAAAAAAAAATAAAACACATATAAATTCTGTACTGGTAAAAAAAGAAAACAACACATCATTGACCAGAAATGTAACAGGGCAAGAAGAGTCACAGAACACAATGTTCCCAGATAATGCAGAAAATGGAGATGGTAAACAAATAGAACACATGACCGCTGAGAACATAACTAGCAACAAGGAACAGATTCATGGCATAATCCAGACAACAGAAAGAGACATTAAAGAGAACTCAGAGAACCAAAGAGAAGAGATTACCACATCCTCAACATGTGAGATCTCCTATGAATATGTGAATAATCTCAATGATTCAGAAAGTCTAAAACAAAAGAAAAACATCATGGAAAAGGAGTAAGTAAATACAGTGTGAGAAGTACTTTTATATGGTTACTTATAGGGTGCTGCTGTGTTTGTAGATATCTTAGTTGTTCAGGGTGCTATAATGAAATACCACAAACTGGGAGAAGACCAAGATAAAGGCATTGGTAGATTCTGTGTCTAGTGAAGCTTTTTGAGGTCAGAAATGATAGTTTGTTGTGTCCTCACATGGTGGTAGAAGTGATCAACTCCCTCGGTCCTATTTTATAAGGCCACTTATCCATTAAAGAAGAATCTGCATTTATGCCCTAATACCTCTGAAAAGGCCCCACCTCCTAATATCATCACTTGAGGGGTAGAATTTCAACATATGAATTTTGGGAGAACACAAGCATTCAACTATCACAGTATACATGAATAAAATAAATAGTATTCGTGCATAAATAAAATTTTATATTTCCATGTCGTATCTCCAAACGATATTGTAAATTAGTAATTCAGGTTAAATTACCCTTTGAAATTTGTGATTACTATTACTAATGGTTTTAGGAAACAAATATATTAAAGGAGGAAAGAATTAGATGAGAAAGTAGTTAAAAATAATTGTTCAGACCATGGACACTTCAAAATCACTACTTTCTGAATTACATAAGTAAAAACTGAGATTACAGAATATTAAAAAATTAAGAGAATTTTTATGTTATTTATATTCTCAGGAAAATCATCATGAATTTCTAATCTTTATCTTTAGAATTTTAGGGGCTTATAGGTAAGCTTCCAGAGATTCTTAAAGCTGAGTACATATGTCCATACCTATTTTATCTGCTTGTCCAGAGTTCTTACCAGATTCTTTAAAAGACTAAGACTTTTAAAATGGGAGAAAGACTGACATATTTCATGAATTATTTCTCCTTTATGAAAGGGTGATAATCCTCTATTTGTTCAGATAATATAGTATATAAAATATTAACAAACCACATTTTCCTAGATAAACGTAATACCCTTAAAAGACAATGAGGAACTGGGGTGGGGGAATCATTTGTTTTGGGAGCCAGACAAATTCAGTTTTTGTTTTTTGTTTTATTATATGCTACCTTGGTGACCCTGGGAAACTCACTTCATTTGTTAGCCTCATTTTCTTGTTTGTGGAAATAATATATTCTCCCTAGAGTAATTGGTAAGGTCAAATGAGAAAATCATGGAAAGGGCCTACCACTGTGCCACTGTGAGGGCATCCATGCTCTGCTAAATGTTAATGTGATAGTTTATTTCACCCCCAACAATAATCACTTCCCTCACTTCCCACTCAGTACCATTCTTCAACTACCTCCTTCTTTGCCATGAGGCTCTTTTTCACATAGACACATGATACCATTTTCAGGACAATATCACTCGTTCTATGATCTTCAGCAAATCATTTTTCTCATATTGACCTTGTTTATAAAATGAAGAGTTTGGGCTAGCTTCATTGTGATGTCTTTATAGGCCAGAGAATGTGAATATGAAAGACTTCCACTTAGTAAAACAAGTGCTAAACTAGTCAACATGTGGTCGCCCATTTCACTTGAGTAAAACACTGACACTATATCCTCGCTTTCAGAAGTGACTCAAAACATCAGCTAGTGAGTCACTACCTGAACCACTCCCTCTAACACCTCTTTCAGGTGTTCCCTGGCTAGTGATTTCCTCTTTGTGACATCCAAGCCAATTGTGCTTGGCTTGCATATTTAAGAAGATGATTGTTCATTGAAATCACCCAGGCCAGGAAGCCATCATGCCACATAAAGTATATTTGTCATAAACAAATCCTTACTGAGAATCAGTTGTGGCTCCACCATGGTTTGCATTCTAAAAAACCACATCCCCTTTAGTGTATATGTCCTATTTTTACACAAAAGGGGAAAAGATTGGAAAAAATAAATGTAATTATATCACTTAGTAGACTGGATATATTTGATCAGGGCTGGGGAGAATGGAACTATTTGCTGGTCTCCTCATTCTACTTTGTCAGTTGGGAACCAGAGCTTCATAAAGACGATTTTTAGGTGGCTTCCAGGACACAGAGGAGAGCCACTCCTGAAGTTACAAAAGCTGGGTCACTGTGTCCTCTACTGAACTGTGCTTCTCATTTTCTGGTTCCCATTATCACTGTCACTGGAGAATATGCCAGCAGACCAACGTGCTTGGTAATTTTCTATTCTGTCTTTATTGTTAATGTAAATAAATGGTCCCTCTCTGTACTTTCCACATTTTTGTTGTAGATTTTTATGTGAAAGTGCACTTTAAAATTCTGCTTGGTAAATAGCTAAAAATGGATTATTTTATAACTGAAAACAATGCTGTGGAGAAATATAGATCTTCTCTGTTTCTCTTCAACATTGTCCATATTTCAGTCACTTCCCTGGTATGAAATGAAAAGTAGCAAGAAAAGGATAAACTGTAGTTCATATTTTTAATATAGAAACCTAACATTTATTTAGCACCCAACATAACACATTACTATAAGAAGCCTATCTTCTTCAGTCCATCTTCATATGAGTATGGATTAATTAGTTTCCATTTATAATGGAGTTAATCAGTACCTTGGAGTTATATGAAGGAGTATAATATTTGACAGTTGGGCTTTTTTTTTTTTTTTTTGGTACCAGGGATAGAACTCGGGATCTTCTGCTTGCGAGGCAGGTGGCAGAACCACTGAGCTAAATCCCCAGCCCTTCACAGGTTGGGCTTTTTACATTAAAGATAGATTGATAGAAGGCTTAGCATGTGGTACATGCCTGTAATCCCAGCTACTAGGGAGGCTGAGGCAGGAGCATCACAAATTCAAGTCCAGCCTGCCCAATTTAGTGAGATTCCATTTCAAAATAGAATTCTAAAAAAGGCCTGAGGATGTAGCTCAGAGGTAGAGTGCTTGCCTAGAATGTGAGAGGCGCTGGGTTTCAGCCCATGACCACAAAATCAACCAACCAACCAACTAACCAACCATCAACCAAACAGACAAACACACACACACACACACACACACACACACACACACACACAAAGAAGACAGATGGAGCCAGTTATTGATTATGAAATTTACCATCTTTGGATTTTTAGCAAGTTAAATTTTCTTTTCTTTTCTTTTTTCTTATTTGCAGTGCTGGATATTGAAACCAGTTCCTAATCTACATTAGGTAGAGACTCTACCACTGCATTATACCTTCAGCTCTGAACTTAAAATTTTCTAAGCTTCAGTTTTCTTAACTGTAAGATTATGATAACAGTAATATCTTACTGACACAATAGTTGTGAAGATTAAATGAAATATAAATCCCAAACCAGGTCCACAAAGCTTTAAAATATTAGCCATTTTCAGGAAGAAAAGGTCCAAAGGGGAAGGGGAGGTGGGGAAAGTAGGGGAAAGGAAAGAAGGGAAAGCAAAAAGATATGAGAAAAGAAGAAAAAAATGGAAACAAAGTTTTTTGTAAATAGGGAGGGGTGGAAGGGAGGGAAGGGGAAAGGGGAAAAAACAAGACTCAAGATATACCATGTATAGGTACGAATTTCCAATGATGAATGTGACCATAATGTATACCTAAAATGTACCAATAAACTTAATGAATTAAAATAAAATTTAAAAAATTAGCTATTTTCAAATAATTATTAATATGTTACCAAACAAATCAGAAATTTCTCTTGTCAAATATCTACTAATGTTATAAAATCTTCAGCAAAGATGATGGTTAAAATGAATAAAATAAATAGTCAAAATAAGATTTTGGAATGACTAGTTGAGGTTGGAAATAATGTATTCCTAATTAGTATCAATAATTTTAAATTCACAGTATTTTGTACTTTTAGTTTTTCTACAAAATAAAAGCATCATCATTTGACATAATGTGTTTAGAAAATCCCAGTACCTCATATATGATTTCTCTCTCTCCTCACAATTTAAGAAACTATTTAAGTATCAGTACTTGGTTTATTAAGAAACATCAGCAATTTTCAAATTCTTATTGTGGAGTGAACAATACTGAGGCAATTGTGTAAATAATAATAATAATAGTAAACAATAATTATAGCTAATATCTACCACGATGCCTACTATATTCCAGGCACAGATCTTTCTAATTCCTTAGTTCACAATAGTTCACTTAATTCTCAGCTCCCCTTGAGGTAGATATTATTTTAGTACTATATTACAATTGAAGAAACTGAGGCATAGAGAGGTTGAGTATCTTGTCCATGCTTACAGGGTCAGTAAGTGAGGGAACTGAGCACACCAAGACACGGTGCTCTAGAACTTGTACCCTTCTGCATTTAGCTATAGAGTACATAAATATGATAACTAAATAACTGGTAAAATGTTGCTCACCTTTTCCTGCAGGTATCTTGATGTACCGAGTGATGGGACAGATCCCCAAGTGGCTTGTTACATTACAGCACCATCATATGTTTTGCAGCAACTAGAATGCCAGATAATTAATAGCATGAGTTCTTTAATTGTGACTGATAATGAAGAATTGGTCAGCAATGTTGTCTCTGTTGAATGCTCAGATAAGGAAAAGAGAATTCCATTTCCAATATGCATTGCGATTCCATTTACTGCCCGCTCCAGGGGAAATTACAGAGACATCATGGTGAAAGTGTCTGACATAAACCTTCAATCGAGTTACCTATCCCCAACTTCACTGGAAGGAATGAGAGGTTATAAGGTCTGTAAGTCCTTGGCTACATCTGCATTTGCTGTTTAGCTCTTTTCTGAATATTTGATTACTACATTGTAGATATAATTACTCCATTGGTAAGAAAGGAAAGGCTGTAGATTTGTGTCAGCACCTTTGTGGTTTTTTGCCATTTATGCAGATCAAAGAGTAAAATTTATTTCCTAAAGTTGGGAATGGAGAACTTGGGTCCAGGACCCAGAAAATTTTAATTTTTCACCTGAAAAACAAAGCCAATATCATGGCTTAATTAACTTCATGCTTTTAGTTAATTGTGGAATAATATATCTAGTGTGGAGGATCCCTAAATTTAGAATGTTAGAATGTCCAAGTGATAGTAGGCTTATTTTTATTATCTATAGATTGAAAAATATTTAAAAATAAAAATTATGTGTTTGTGTGCATGCTTTGATAGAATTATAGGTCTATAAATAGAATTCAGTCTGTACACAGAAGATAGTATATGTGGTGGTCAGGATGTGAGCAGTGGAGAAAGATTGGTAGAGTTTAAAGTCTGGTAACTACATGTTTTGCAGTGTGAAGTTGGGTAGATGAATAAACTTTGCTGTAACTCACTTTCTTCATCTAAAAAATGAACACAACTGTCTACTTGATAAGGTTGTAAGAATTAAATAGATAACATGCTTAAGAAGATAAGGAAGCCCATAAACATAGTAGTTATAGTAAATTATTTTTTATGTTAGACTTTATTGTCATAACTCTGAGGCTTTCTATGGTCACACTTTTAGTACTACAGAATTGATGTGAACTAATATTTAAGGTTCTGAAATTAATTTTAACCAATTAATTTTTCAGCTACAAGTAGGTTTTTCTTATTTGATGAGGCCAGAAAATAAATGTAAAAGAATTCTTTATAATGAATCCCTTCCTTTTCTGATTTTGCACTTTCCATATTACAAACCAAATTTCATACAATTGAAAAAGAAAGCTGAGCCTATTCTAATAATTCCTTCTAATTCATGCAAGTAGTCCATTTCACATTTTGTCCAGGAAGCCTGGAAATATAAAATCTGATCAGCATTGCTCGCGATGAGTCTTTTTAATCTTGCATAGCCTGTGTGACTACTACAATAAGAGTAAAAGCTGCGCACAGCACACATGTTTTTCACAAAATGGATTTGAAAACTGTTTAGTAAATGGATAATCAAATCAAAAGGAAAAATTAAAAGATTTATTGGCTACTGTAAAAAATAATAGTATGTACTTTTCTCTTTATAATAATATTATGGTAGTTACCCCTAATTTTAGGTGAAGAACATTTAAGTTCTGGATTCCCTCCAAATCTTTGTGTGAGCCTATGACATTTAAAAAATCTAATTCTTAAAAACACACTTTTGGTTCCCCAATATCTGCGACATGTGCTTTCGGTGTTCTGCAAACACACTGGTTCCCAGGAAGCTGTCCTTTCTCAATTCTCACCATTTTCCCTCTGGCCAGTTAAGAACATTCATCAGGCTCTGAATTTTCCCAGAGACAAATTTGTGCCTTGATATTGTGAAATCTCTTCCTTAGTCAGCTTTCAAATGCAAGATTATTTTCCATTGTGATTGTCCCTGAATGTTTGTGCGTATGTCTGCATGATTATCCACTCATGCTGGGGTGGAGTCCGGCTGGTGTTGAGGTAGCATGAATAGACCAAATTACTCTAAGTCTGCCTCCTGATTTTAAGCTTTGGTGATTATACCAGTAGATCATTTTGTTTTCATTTATGTACTCAGTTATCTTCTGTGTGATTAAAAAAGCTTGAATATGTGCCTGCATATAAGATTACATATTTGAATATCTCCATATAAAAAAGAAACACAAATGCGTCTCTCTGCAGTCATCTGTTCCCACTGCACAGAGAGAAATAGACTTTATTTTGGCATCCTAAAAGATTGTGAGCTATTAGAAGGAAGAATTTGCTGACAGTACAGGTGCTATGCCATTTGAATAAACTATCCAAATAACTAATTCTCTAAAATACTTTTGAATGTTCTGGATAAAGATCTATTTTAAAAATCCACTCTAGTTAAAGCAGGCTAGGAGTCCATAATTAATATTTGTGAAACACTGAATACAGTTTCCCATTCTACCCATACATTTGTGGAATTTAATTTTAATTTAAAATACATTTATTTCTCTTTTTTTCTATCAGGCGGTCTAAGTTTGAGGACCTCTTAGTAATCTACTTCTTCTATATTTCATGAAAGGATCATGCATTTTCAGTTAACGGACTCATTCCAAATTGTGGGTGATTATATTGACAGCATGTGGGGTTTTTATAGTTTATAGAGTATATATAGCATGCACTCCCCAAAGTATTGCTTTAACTTGCTTTACTGTCCTTTAACCCTTACAGGTATCCTGCGCAGCAGTGAAAGTTTACAAACTGGGTATCTTTTCTGTCATGTCTTGCTTAAAGAAAGAGTCTTTCACAGTAACAAAGAAAGGCCTCACCCTGAAGTCCAGCATAGATTCCCGAATATCCTTATCTTACCCTCCAGGGGTTTTCAGCTCACCAGTGCTTGTACAGTTAAAGGTAAATATTAAACATTGAATGGGTTCTTCTCTTAGATTTAAGTCATTATACATAGTCTCAAAGGATGAAGAGGAAGCAAATATTTCATGCAATAGATTCTTCTTTTTCACTTGTAAAGGACTAACATATACTGATATAAATGATGGAGTGATATTTTTGAGTACATTGAATCTCATTCCAAAATAAATCCCTGCTTTATTTGAAAGATTCTCCCAGCTAGTCATTTATGCTGTTTTTATGATACTTATTGACACATGCATATTTTGAGTGACTATGAAACAATTGATGTCAGACTTTAGCAAATCATGTAGCTCATGATTTCCATCTTTGAGGATGGCACAAAAAAGCTAATCAATTAAAATATTTGTTATTATGGATATTTAGTTATATTTACATTAGCTATTTTGAAATAAGGATTTAATATACACAAGCACTATTTACAAAGTATATAATGGTGTATTAATGTATATTTTATTTCCTCAATATTCCCTTAGAGAAGATTAGAAAGAAAACACATTATGAATATTTTACTGGTAAATATTTTCCATAAACTTTGAAATTTTGTTAGCTACTTAAAAATATTAACTATTCTTGTGTGAGAGAAAATACTTAAGTAAATATAGTCTTGTTTTTCTAATGTCTAAAGATGACTTGATCTAAAAATAGTACTAATTTGAAATTATATAAAATGTCTCTTTTATTTCCTAGGTTGTTTTGTTGTCTAAAATTTAGAGTGTTTCACAGTTATTTATAATATAGGAAAGGGAACTTGGGTTTCCAAAAGATTCTGTAAGAAGGAATTCAAATGGTATTCTTGTATGCAAGGATTGATCAAAAATATGGTGTACTTTTAAATAAAACAGTGTTATTACAGTAAAAGACACATTGCTGTTAGTCCTTTTCAAAATATTCACCTTTACTCTAAACATACTTATCCAATCATTCTTGCTACTTTTTGAAGCAGTTCTGTAGGTCCTCTTTTATATGAGGTAAAATAAAAAATATAGTAAATGATGTCAAGTACCATTCAACAGAAAGTCAGGCTCAATAAAGACATAAACCCAATGAAGTCTTCATCCATCTTAATCACTGGATCCGACACCATGTGACTTATAGCTCTTTCTCTAAGTCAAAAAGACCATAGAAGGTAAATTTTTTTAATTGATTCAGGACAGTTAGGCAGCCATGATAGTACAGCTAAAGGCATGTATGCAAGAAGACTTCCAGAACTGCTTCTGAAAGTGACAAGCACTATACAATGGGATAAGTGTGTTCGAAGTGAGACAGAATATCTTTAGGGGGATCAATAGTAATGTGTCTTTTACTATAATACATTATTTAAATTTAAACACATGTATTTTTTGATGACATCTCATATAAAGTCGTGTTTCTAGCCAGCAATGTATAGAGCAACATATGACTGTGTTCTGAAAATTTTTCAGAAGATTGGCTTAGGAATATGCTGATACTTTGCATATTTGCCATTAAATATAGGAATATATGTTCTTTGTTTAGATTCAACCAGTTGACCCATCTCTGGTGGCATATTTAAAAGCACAGCAAGATACTTCCTACTCAGCAGTACTGTCCACAAGTCCTCTGATTCATGTTCAGCACCCATCAACTCATCCTTTTCAGAAGCCAGTCACAGTATTCCTACCTTGTCCTCCACAACCTGACAAAAAGAGTCCTGGGCCTGAGAAAGATCATCAAAGAACAGGTAGTGCCACAACAAACAGGAACACACCTTTATGTTTCAACCGGTAAGTAAACACTTACTGTTGCTAAGTGAATTAATTATAAACAAAGAAACTGAAATGATTAAAAATTATAATAAAATGTCTTGAATTTAAATATTAGTTTTTAAATATTACAAACTATTTTAAACTTAGATTATTGATCTACGAAAGTAAGTAATTTTAGGCCCAATGAACACAAATGTGTGCTATGCAGTCAGGTTAATATAAAACAGGTAAAATTAATTCTTCCTTTCAAGAACATATGGTGGATTAAAAACATGATGTATCTCAGCCATAGAGCAGGATAAATTTGAGTTATCTGTGGGAAAATGGATGGACCTTAATGCTAAGAGATCATAATGCTTGAAACCAGAATGCTAAGAGAAATAAATCATAGAAGGATAAATATTGCATTGTTTTTCTTATATAAGAAACCCAAAATATAAATAAAATAATGAGAAAAATAAAAGGAAATGGTAAGAAACAGGGAGGCAGGCTTTGTGGAAATGGGAAGAGGGTCTGGAAGATGGAACAGGGCTCCCCCAGGAGAAGGGGAAGGAAGGTGTAGTAAAAATGATCCGATGTGTATAAGTACTAATTCCCCAAGGTAAATGTAATTATTATGTATTGCAAGCGTATACCAACAAAAATGTGGCATCATGGCTTTAATTTTTGTATTTAAAAGTTAAGTTTGTTAATGTAAGTAAAGGACTAACCTGATCTTTTACTTTCTTTTTTTTGTTGTTGTTGTTTTTTGGGGAGGGATTGAACTCAGGGCCTTGTGCTTGTGATGCAGGCGTGGTGTCACTGAGCTAAATCCCCAGCCCTAACCTGATCTTTTAAAAAACATGTTTGGAACCATATTTATCCTATAAATGGATTACTTTTCTCAATTTTTATAATTAAACACAATATCCACCAGTAAGTCAAATATATGTATTGGTCAGAATATAAATTCAGAAAAGTAATGCTAACAACAAAGAATATATGGAAAATAGCTATCATAATCTTAATTCCTATCCTTTCTTTTATTACATATTGGTTTTCTAATAGAAAAGATGGAAGGGAATTTTCTATTTGTTAGTTCTGACAAGGAAGTTTTTTCTTTGAAAAATCAGAAAAAGGAGAAACAACCTCAAACACTTAATTGAATAACCACTACTGTATTAGTTGAGAATTACTATGTGCTAGGTTAATTATGTAGATTATCTCATCTAATCTCATTTTATCAGTGAAGAGACAAACTCAATGACATTAAGAACTTGTACAAGTACCTTAGCTAATGAATGGTGCAATCTTGACCCGGACTTGTATACTTCAGTTTTTAATCATGACTTCTCTGTAGTCATCATCTTCTCGGTTTGAAGCTGCAAAGCTAGACTTTAAGAACTGGATTTTGTTCTTTCCTATTGTGTTCACAGTTTAGGAAACTGATAACAGTAGAATGTTGAGTTGTGGATAGGAGAAGCAATAAAGCCTTCTCTAGTGTGAGATAAGTGAGAGAGAATAGAAATACCGCATCATAGAGTTAGATGCTTTTGCTGCCAAAACCCTATCTACATATTATATTTACATATATATGTCTATATATCTATATCTAAATCTATCTATCAACTATCTATATCTCAAGTGGCTATTTAGTTAATACATGTTTCTGTACATCACTTATAACCAGATATATTCTGGAGCTTCCAAATTAAAATGTAGTAGTCTAATAGATTAAGACTTACTATCTCCCCAAATAAATACTTATTTGTATATATATTTTTAAAAAGATAAGAATTTAGCCCAAAAATTGAGAATGGTAATCCATTGTCAGAATTTAGTGAATATTTCTACTATGCATAGGGTGAATAGCAAAGAAAATTAATGAAATAATTTGTGACTAACAGGTACTTTATATTGGAAAACAAAATGGCTCCATTGGCCTAACAGATAGTAGAAAAAAAATTCCTTTCTCCTATTGTCTGATCCCATGATTTTTATATACCAAGGTGTCTTAGTAACTTTCTTCATCATTGAGACACAATACCTGATACCCACAATGTCATAGTGAAGCAGTCTATTTTGGCTCATGCTTTTCGTCCATAGTTGGCCAGCTCCAAGGCAGGCAACCATGGTGGAAGATCCTAGGTGGAGGAGAGCTACTCATGGCTTTGTGACTGGTAAACCGAGTGAGAGGAAGGGGGAGCCAATGAGGGAGATGAACCCTTTCAATCATGCCCCACTGACCTGCCTCTGCCAGCCAGACTCCACCTACCAACACCAAGCCAAGGGTAGTGCCCTTTTAATCAACTGCCTTTTGCTATCCCTGATTCCAAGTGCATGATGTTTTGCAGGGATATCCAGGTATAAACTATAACACAAAGAGAACATAAAGTCATTGAATCATTTGTAGGAAAATGGATGCACCTTGGGACCATAATGTTAAGTACAATAAATCAGGCATATGAACTTAGATATCACATACTTTCTCTTACATGAGAAACCCAAGATATATACATATATATATATATATATATATATATAAAAATATATAAATTGAAGAGCAAAATAAAAGATAATAGAAAATAGGGAGATGGAACTTTTGCAAGGGGGAAGGTGACCAGGGAGTGAGGGGAGGGAGGAAGAGAATGAAAAAGGAATTGAGATGTGTTATGTACCGATTTCCTATGATGAATTTATTTACTGCAAACATGTAATAAAAATTTTAAAAAGAAAGAAATAAAATAGAATAAAATAAAGGCAACGTATTGGATTGTCAGGAATGAAATTCCCACCAGTGTAGAGATAAAGGCTGAGACAATAAAGGCTCTGAGAGTGCTGAGTAACGTGCTGGAGTGACATATTTTTGTTCACTTACTCTATTCAAAGCCTTGGAAATCCAGTTAGCACAAGGAGGTCACTTCTTAGTCCCCAGAAATTGTACTAAATAAGATGGCTAGAGACTGAACTTGCACATGAATCTTTTCTTCAAACCTGAGGAAAAGATTCAAATGTCTACCAATATGCAAATATTGGGTGGACATTCAGCCAAGCCTAAAAATGCCTCTCAAATTCCTCCAGGAATTTTCAAATCTAGATTTCAAAAGGAGGACAAAAACTTGTAGAAGTACTGAAAGAGATTATAGCCTTGATATTTCATACTAATTTTAATAACTAAAATTACAATTACCTGGAAGTTGTTATAGAAGTCTATTTTGAGTTTGGTAGTATCCAGAAGGATAGTTTCCATGACATAGGAGGAGAAATTGATCCAGATAAATTAGAAAAGATGAAAGGATGACAGGTTGATAAGAAAGCATGCTCAGATAAAAAAGATATGATAAGGGATAATTTTGAAGTGATGTAAATAATAATTATAGATGCCATTAAAGAAGATACCAAACAATCATAAAAGCTGCAATAATCAAAGGCGTAATTGGACTTAATTTTCTAATGTTGATTATGGCTTGAGTTATACTTGCTTAAACTGATAATTTCAATCACTGTAATTCTAATTTCTGAAAGGTTATTGCTTCATATAGTCTTTTCTTTTCAAGCTGCTATGCTTTTTCATTATGCTTTATATTTATTCCTTTCATTATGCTAAGCATATTTATTCTTTTTATGTTGTCCTATTGATTATTTTCTCCTCTTTCTCTTAGTGTGATGTTTAGCATGTTTTCTCTTAGCATGATGTTTGTCATCTATCTATGCACATGGTGCAATATTGTATATTATCTTTTTTTTTTTTTTAGTACCAGGGATCGAACTTGTATATTATCTTTAATAATCATTCTCTTCTATGGTTCTCATCCTTAGACATTCTTTTCCAGGTATTGGTTGTAATTTCTATCAGATCTAAACATCAGAATCTCTTCTCTTTTCCCTAACCCAAAGCAATTTCTGTGAATTTCTTTGCTGCTTTCTTGAGCCAGTGGACAAGGGCTTTGGTGGTTGTTCTTATTTCCACCTTTCACGGCCAATATTGTCCTTCTGAGATCTCAGCTACATGCCTGAGTTAGTTCCAGTTCTTTCTTTATGCACATGTATATCTAGTATCTGGAGGGGAGATTAAACTTGAGCCTCCTGGTATACTCACATGGCTTGGGTGAGGAGAGGGAATGACAGCAAAAGTAGTGTCCATGGAGTAGTTTCTCAAGCTCTTGAGGCTTGAGACAATTCCTACATTTTGGAATCTTTGATTCCAGACCTAAGAGATTTTTCTCTTCAGGTTTGGAGTTTGTAAGACTTTGTGTGTAATTGTGTGTGTGTGTGTGTGTGTGTGTGTGTGAGTGAGAGAGAGAGAGAGAGAGAGAGAGAGAGAGAGAGAGAGAGAGAGAGAGAGAGAGAGAGAGAGACTTTGTCCAGAATTCCTTAGGAGTGGGAAATATCTGTCATCAGATTGAGCACACTTCTCTCTGTCCTAGTACCATTCTTTACTCACATCATGTGTATACTGTAATGATAATACACAGTGATACCTTGGTTCATGAACTTAATTTGTTCTATGATTTTGGAAAAGATGGCCACATTTGTATTTGTGAGGGAAAGATGGCCATGGTCATGTTTGTCATGCAATGCAGAGTTTGTAAATAAAAACAAAGTTTTCCCAAATGTTTCTGTTTGTGAACCAAATTGCAAACAAAAGCATTCATGAACTGAGGTACCACTGTATATATGTTTCCATTTATTATTATTTAGCACAATGGCAACATAATGCTTAAAACATTAGATAAATTAATGCAATGAGTAAGCTTTTGGAAATGTAGATTATATTATGTTATCTATAGTATTTGACTATGCTAAGCCGATATATTTTAATGCACTCTGTTGTTATTGTATTGGGCAGAGTAAATGTATTTTCTCCACCCAGTGGAGTACAAAAGAAGAAAATGAAAATTCATCTCATCTGTTTATTTAGCATTCTAGTCTCAAAGAGAGAAAAACAGCTGAATACATTCTATGGAAATGGAAACATAATGAAGCAATCCATGCCTCATAAAATTAAAAAGATAATAACTATTTGAGGCCAAAGCATAGTCTGAATATTAAGAATAAAACATTTCCATTATATTACATTCCTTTATGACTGAATGATTTCTGTGGAAAAGATGAGAGTCATTTAATGATGATGGGTGTGGTGGGGTCAGGATGTAGCTCAGTTGTAGAGTGATTGCCTACCATGCAAGAGGCCCTGGTTTGATCCCCAATGCTGCCATAAAATAAAATAAAATAAAATATAAAATAAGTCACAAAAAAAGATTTCCCAATGGCAATGAAGGAAGAAAAAGAATCATTAAATAAAAATATATATTATACAAGGAATATTTCAATATCATTGTATTCAAATGTAATATGTGACTTGTCCCAAGAATATTTATAAAATATATGCAAGTTATATCATATAATAAAATGAGCAACTAGTAAAGCTAATACATAAGAAATTAACCATTATCAGTAAAATTGCATCTCATTTCTTGTCCCTCCCCATCCATCCCCTTCTTCCCCACTATAATTGCTCCTCATCCCACCAGGGTTAACCATTATGCCCCAGTTTTTTTCAGTGTTATGGATCAAATCCTTTGCACAGGCTAGTGAGCACTCTACCACTGAGCTCTATCCTTAGCCCTATTTATTTTTTGTTAGATCACATATACTTGTAGTCATCTCCTTTCTTGTGGAGCTCTGCAGATAAAAGCTGAGTCACACAGCTGGCTCTAGATCTCTGTGAGAGTGTGCAAGGACTTCAGTCATGAGAGCACATTTCACAGAGGGTCTGTTTCACAGACCACCTACCACATTTGGCAGAAGATGCTAGAATAACACTGATTTTTTTTCTCTCTCTTTGGGGATATTTTGCCCTTCTTCATAGCATTCAATATTGTTGTGAAGACTGCAATAACTAAAACTTTTCTAACTTTAGTGGTGAAGTTTTGCAGTTGCTGGTTGCTTTTAAGATCTTTATACTTGTTTTCTATACTTGTTATTTATGATACATCTAGGTGGATATCTTAGAAACTTTTTCTAAACAAAATATATTGATTCCTGATGAAATGGAACTATGTCATATTACATTTTTGAAAAATCTTATGTTTTCTAATTAATTATTGACCCTTGTTCACTTTAACGATTCTTTACTGAGTTCTTATGATGTATATTAAACTGCCTTTTTAGAAATTCCAAATTTCTTTACTTTTCATATATTTTCCATCTCTCTGCCTTTGTGTGCTATAATCTGCAATTCTTCACATTCCAGTTCAAAATGCCAATGCCAAAAATATCATACACTTTAAAATCTACTTTTAACATACCATTTTAATATACCATTTTGACCAATTTTTATTTCTTAAACTTTTATTTGGCTTTTTAAAAAATTGGCTTTTATTCAATTACTGTTAGTAGTCTTTGACTGCCTGCTTAATTTTGTGATGCTGTCTTTCATTTTCTTAAACTTGTCCTATATAGTTGCTTTCATCCCATATGTACTAATTCCAAAATCTTTTTTAATTCCAAAATCTTTACTCTTTACAGTATTTATATCTATTGCCTGTTGCTGCTATTGACTTTTTTCCATGGAATTTATCTCTTTCTTTGGGAGAAACTTTTATTTGTGGGCACGTACATACGAAATTTCCGCAGGTATAACATGGAGCTGATTTCCTCCAAACAGTGTTTGTTTCTGCCTCTGCAGAGCCTCAGTTGCTACTTCCCTGGGACGACTTCAGCCCCTGCATATCTTGGTGAAGGTCTAAAGTTTACGTTTCTCATATGACTGTGGAAGCTTCATGTTTTGTTCACCACACTATCATTTACAGCTGAATGCTTCTGTACCTAGATTTCTGTGAAGACATTTCTATCAGTGGTGTCATGAGTACTAAAGTCATTTGAATTGATTTTCAAAATGATTTTGTTGGTTGTAAATGTCAAAATTAGGGTCCATAATTTGACACAGAATATGGTTACCATTTTACAAACCAAATAAAGAACTATGCAGAAAAAAGATGACCAGAAATTTATCAGTATGTTATAATGTTGGTTTCTAGGTAATTTGAATTACATGTATTTTCCATTTTCATTTACTTCTCTGTTTTAACATCACCTATAATCAATAGGCATAACTTATAAGGGGAAAATTTTCAGTTTTTTTGAGAGTAGCATATCATTTCAAATTAGTACTTTAATGACTAAATTATAGTTTTCTGAGAAAAAGTTAATCCTGAAATGTTAATGACATTCACTTTTAAATACCTATACATTATGCATACCATAAAGGAACTAATCTGAAAGTAAGATATCATAAGAGAATTTTGATTATGTGATTGCTTGCCAAATTATTCATCATATTATTTTTTTCCATGGATAAAGTAGCTTATACATTTTAATCAGTACTCTCAGAAAGCATGACACTCTCTGGGTAAAATTTGATCATTTTTAAATAAGTAAATTGTTTAAATAAGAACTTAGTATATTTTATGAATGTATCATGAAATCAAAACATTATCTTGTGTGGAGTTTGACCAAGTGGCATTCACTGCTAGACAGAATTAATTCCCCCTTTCCCTGAAAATAAGACCCACCCAAAAATAATCAGCCTTGAAAACTAGAGATCAGAAATACCAGCCCCAATCAGCCTATTCTTGCCTTACCTGCTCTCACTATTCTCTTGTTTGGTGGCCACTCTATAAGGCAGGTAAGACATTTTTGATCTTTAGTTTTTCAGGCTGATTCTTTTCCAGCTAGGAATTATTTTTGGGAAAACACGGTTGTTAATGTGAATGGCACATATAAAGAGAATAGTTTAGTTGGAACTCCATTAATATCTGGTAGACATAGGAATATCATCAGATTATTTAATCTGAATCTGAATTCTGTCTTTTATCATTCTAAATTCTTTTTTTATCTCAAGAATTCTTTATTTAAGTGACAGAAAATCAAACTGAAGTGTTTAGCAAAAAAGGATTTTTGATCTACACTTAGTTTTGTACTTTTTCTTGAGCCAGGAAGAACCCAGTCTCTCTTCTGCATCTATCTGCCTGCTTCTATACCAATTCCATTTTGTGACAGGTTTTTCCCTTGTGCTGACAGCATGGCTGCACAACATCTTCATTGCTCCAAGTTCAGTGAAAAAGAAAGTTCTTTTCCCCACCATAAAGTCCCGGAGCTTGATTTTCCTTCCAAATCTGTCCAAACTCATCCTTGAAGATTTTACTGTAACTAGAAGGAAGGTACAGTGCAGATTATCCTAGTTTATGATGTGACAGCAAAACACTCCACTCCCAAGGGCTTCTAACACTAGTTTTAATATCTCATACATAGTGTGTGGCCATCAAAAGTAGGCTGCTTCTCAGTTATTCTCACCAAGGGACTTAGGCAGACAGGGAAACCACTGTCTGATTGCTGTCATGGTGTCAGAAGAAAGACCTTTGGCATGCAATCCCATCATGAACACAGAAAGAGAGTAAATAAGGGATTTTGGTGAACAGAACTAACGAATGGCAAATGCATTATTTGCCTTAAGGAGCTGGGAATAGGGAAGTCCCATCACACTGGGAAGCCTACAGGATCCCATGGAAGATTTATACTATTGGCAGAAAAAGCTGATGCCAGAAAAACAAAAATTAACACTGCAGTTAATTTACTAATTTCTAGTAAATGACCAAAGTTCTAGATTCATTATATCTTCCTATGTGAATAAATTATTAACTTCCGAAGGTTAAAAATTTATCATTATCTGTAGTTACACCCAGCAACCAAAAACTATTTCACCCTACTCTTGATTTTAAGTAGCTGATCCTCTGAAATAACCAATACAAGCTAAGGGTTTTTTAGCTTAAACCTTCTAAATCTAGTTTAGTTCCTTGTCTCTGGATCAGAGGACATCTCACCCTGTGAATTTAAGGTGGTTTTAAGTCTGTAACCCTAGTTTTGTTCATACACGCATATACACAAAAGAGATATGGGATTCACACCTGTGTCTTCATTCTTAGTACCTAGCTTTTTGTGTGTTGTATCATATTTCCCCCCATGCTGATTATTACCAATGTATTTTTCTTCCAAGATGTTTAGTGTCAAAGTCTTTTCTTCCTTCACTTATGAAGAACAGATACCCACCTAAATAAAACTCAAATAAAAGTTTTATTGTAAGATTAGAAGATTTAACCCCTGATTTATTTTCTATTTTGAGGACTCCATGGATCCTTCTCTTGATTTTTTTTCTTTGAAATCTAGTTTTTAAATTTTTCTAATAAGCTCTCTGTTATTAACTTCTATATTCCAGGGCAACACAGCCAAAGGAAAGTGAGAAGTTATAAAATCTGAACTTCTTAATCAAATTCCAATGACAGAAAGTCAAACTGGCTTTGCAGATAATCAAACCAGCTGTAGTTTGATGAGAAACAGCATATGGCTCACACAACTGTCTCTTTTAGGGCCTTTGCTTGGGCAGATTATGATGGAAGGAAAAGTATACAAGAAAGCTAATTGACTATGTTTGCTATAGAAATTAGGGTAAAAATTAATAACATTTATCCTGCTCAAATTATAAGTGCTTTACAATTATTCACTCATTTAATTCTATGATGTAAATACTATTATTACCCTCATATTATAGATCAGAAAATTGAGATACAGAGGAATCAAATAACTTGCCCATGGTCATATGTTAATAAGAAGCAGAGTCACCCAGGAGTTGAAACTGGGCAGATTTGCATCTTACCTATTGTGGTGTATGACCACACTTGGCTTCCTAATGAATCTGGGTGTATATCAGATTCCCTGATGCTTTTGAGTGTTCCATTCAACTTCTTTTTAAATGTAAATGAGTAAAATGTTTCTCATTCTCCAAGCCTCATCTTTAATGTAAGCATTTTCATTTTGCAAGCTTCCCTGAGTACTTGGCTTCTGCTGCTAAACCCACCCTGTACCTTCCTTTAATTACACATGGATCACTTTGTATTGGAGTCAGATAATATTGTGATAGCATGAGTGCCACATCTTCTGATCTTTGTATTCCTGATGCCTGGAATTCTTTCTCATGTAAAACATTTACTTAATGAATTATTACTGGGTTATTCACTTAGTGAAAGAATAGAGGCATTAAATCATTTGATTTATGCTATTATGTTATGTAAATGTTACCAATTACTTTTCTGTTATCTTTGTATAGGGCCAAAAGTGCTTCTATAAGAAAACCTGGAAACAACCCTTGTGAATCTTTGAAATTACTGGGATTCAGAAGCCACGATAGTGGTTGGTTTGGACTTGATAACATTGTGGTGAGAACCATCCAGAGTGGCTTGATATCATTTGAACTGTATGAACATTTAGAGAGGTAATGCCATCCTGAGCAATCTAGGTTGGGTGTATTCTCTCCTCCTGGAGGTCTATAATTGTGGTGTATAGACATGGAATTATAGGTTTTGATTTTTATTCCTCAAATAGGAATATGAACGTGTTTTAGGGTGCACTTGAAAGGTAAGCCACAATTTATGTTAATATGCTGTTTATATTTTCTTTCATAACAGTTAAACAAGTGCTTTTGGTAACCTAACCACTCATAACTTACAGTTTTATAGGATTCTTTTAACTCTGAAATAGTTTTAAAATAGCACCTTCATTTCTGAAATTCCGTGGGGATAGTAATTAACTGTTCATGTTATGCTCATCTCGTAACTATGTATATATAAACTGAATTTGTTATTTCAGTGCCCTCGTTTTGGTTTCTCATTTCCATGTTTTCTAGACAGCCCATTATGAGGAGAGTTTAGACGGTTTTGAGGTTCATCAGGAGCAGACACACAGAAAGAGAGGGCAATCACATGTCTAAAGATAGCCTTTATTTCATAATGAAGACCTTATGTCTATAATTATCTTGGATGAAGTTCCCTAGAAACAGAGCCTAAGATGAGAATTCAAGAGATTTAGTGAGGCAGGGCTCTCAGGTGGGTCCTGCAAGAAAATGAAAGAAGCAGGCAGAGCCATGGAAGAAGAGAGGAAACCAGTTTCAGCCGGAGTCTTTCCCCTGCCTTGTACCTGAGGGAGCTCAGAAGCAGCAGAAATGTTGGCTTTACACGTTCACATCAGCTCATCCTTGGTGTGGAAGAGGGGCTGCTTGGATGAAGGCTTCCACAGGGCAACTCTTTGGAGAAGAGCTGAGGAATGATTGATGTAGCAGAAATACAATCTGTATTACTTTGCTATAGCTGTTGTAACAAAGTACCACAAATTGGTGGTTTGAGCAAGAGAAATTGATTGTCTCAGATTCCTGGAGGCTGGGAGTTCAAATGCAAGGCGTTATTCTTAGGAGGGTGGGAGAAGGATAAACTCTAGGAATCTCCTTGGTTTACAGATAACTACCTTCATGTTCACATGGTGTTTTCTTTGTATACTTTCCCCTGTGTTAAAATCTCTCCTTTTTATGACACTGATCATATTGGATCAGGGCATTCACCATAACTTGCTTACCAGTGTAAGAAGCCTATCTGGGACTGAGGTCATATACTAGGGTATAGGGGTTAATATTGCAGTAAGGGACTTGGGAAGGGGGCATAATTCAAATAGCAAATCCATCAAATCCTGACCACACAGAAACAGAGATCAGTATTCCAATCTCCACTTAATTATGGTATATAGTCTGCATCCTATGGGAGTAGATTATCTGGAACATCGTTTACTTTTATATTTTGAAATGATACTTTGGTAATGTTACTTAAAATATAGTCAAGCTCTGTTTAATGACTGGATATGTTCTAAGAATTGCATCAGGAGGCAGTTGCTTTGTGTCAGCATCATAGAGTGTGATTGCACAAACCTGAGTAGATTCCCTCTGCACACCAAGGCAATATTCAGCCTATTGCTCTTACACTACAAACCTGGATTGCATGTTACTATATACTGCTTACTGCAGGCAATTATAGCACATGGTATTAGTGTATCTAAATACAGAAAAGATACAGGAAAATACAGCATAAAAGATATAAAAGTTGAGCACTTGCTTAGGCACTTACCATGAATGCAGCATACAGCACTGGCCATTGCTGGGGTGAGCCAGTGAGTAGTGATGACCGTGAAGGCCCCACACACAATTGCACCCTACTGTAAACTTTAAAACACTGAACCTGGGCTACACTGAATTGATTAAAATCTTTTCTTTCTTTAATAATAAATTAACCTTGCTTACTATAACATTTTTACTTGATCAGCCTTAAAATAAAAAAAACCCTTTTCACTCCTTCATAAAATATTTAGCTTAAAATATAAACACATTGTACAACCATATAAAAGTTTTTTTCCATATAATTCTCTAAGATTTTACTGTGTCTAACTTTTTATTTTTATTTTTTGTTAAAATCTGAGACACAGAAATACGCATTAGCCTAGGCCTACACAGGGTCAGGTTCATCAAAATCACACTCTCCACCTCCATATCTTGTCTTGCTGAGAGGTCTGCGGGGGCCGTGACACAGATGAATGGATGTCTCACCTCCTGTGAGCACAACGGTTCCTTCTGGAGTCTCCTGACAGGAACTGCCTGAGGTTGTTTTATAGTTAACTATTTATTTTTAATATAAATAGAAGGATCATGCTCTAAAGTAACAATGAAAAGTATATTATAGCAAATATATCAACTAGTAAGATACTTATTTATTATCATTATCAAGTACTCTGTACTATATAGTATGTGCTATGCTCTTATGTGGCTGCCAGTGCAATAGGTTTACACCAGCACCACCAAAAACATAGAAGTAATGTGTTGCACTGTGATGTTAATATAGAAAAATCACTGAGCAATACAATTTTTTAAGCTCCATTATAATCTTTTTTTTTTTTGGTACCGGGGATCGTTGGGACCTTGCGCTTGCAAGGTAGGCGCTGGAACCACTGAGCTAAATCCCTGGCCCAACTCCATTATAATCTTGTGGGACCATCAAAGCATATGTTGTCCATCGTTGACTGCAACATTGTTATGTAGCACATGAACATACAACTTATAATAGGGTGCCATTTTTAAAGCTGAGTTGAGATGATGTGATTACTTTAGGAACATGTGTTAGAATTTAGTTTGACTCGAACTGATTTCTTGACTACCAAGAGTTTTACTAAAGCTGTTCACGAATTTAACCAGTGGGACAGCAGAATGCTTGCTTTAAAGGATAGTGATTCCTTTCTTGGATATTGCTAGATGTCAAGGATGTTTTGGAGGCTGTGAGTTTCCTGCAGGTCTTGCCTCTTTTCTTCTGTGCAGGTTTATTGTGCTTTACCTTTCCTCTATGGTGGACAGCAGCCACTTGGTTTCTTTTGTGAAGTCTTTAGAGGAAGCCTCGCTCAGCACCACTGCCTGTGTAGTACTGTCCCACCAGAAGGACAATCCACATAGAGTGGTGATTTTAGTGGTGCCTTCTAAAAATTTAAACCAGACACTTAAGAACTTGCACTTGGAAGGATTCAGAGGACTCCCAGAATCACCTCGCCATTTCCAAGTAAGAGAAGGAGAACAACTGCTTTTAAGGTTTACTGGAAACATATTTGGTTCGAGTAAGTATAAAGCACTCTTTTAATGTATTCTACCAATTTCACAAGTTTATCACACTCTTATCATCAAAGAAATCTTCAGAGAATTGAGGGGAGTTTTTAGAAAGAAGGAAGAGAAAGAGAAATATTTACTTTTTCCTTTGAAGTCTATTTTTTCTCTACTTAGAGGATGCCTGTTTCTTTCTAGGCAGACTCGGAGTGATCTTTTTTAGAAATAGTCTTCTCCTCCATGGTGACTTCCAAAGTCCAAGCTACAGTAATCTCTTTCCTATCATATTGCAGTATCCCCCTATAGTGCTCCTTACTTTACTCTTAGTCACTGGAAATCTATTCCCAACCACTAACTGAGTGATCTGTTAAAAACTTACATCATGTGACAGTCTCTAACTTTGATATAAAAGTTTTCCATTTTACAGTGGTACAGAAGCAATATGCATTCAGTGGAACTGAATGTTAATTTTTGAACTTTGATCTTTTCCTGGGCTAGAAAATGTGGTATGATATTTTCTTGTCATGTGGGGTAGTGGCAGTGAGCCAGAGCTCCCAGTCACCCAGGGAATAGTGAGGGGAAATAACTGATACTTGACTGGGTTGTTAAGCTATGATGTTCAGTGGTTAAGTGTATTAAATGCACTTTTGACTCCTGATACTTTCAACTTGTGGTAGGTTTCCAGGGAAGTGGCCCTGCTGTAAAGATAGCAGCATGTATATATTACTCCTCTGATTAAAACCTTATTATTGCCTTCTGTCATGACTACAATAACTTCTAAACTCTTCAACATGTCCTGTAAGAATCTAACCCAGGGTTAGTGGATTCAAAAGAGATACTGGGTGAAACTATATTTAGCATAATTGCTTTATTTGTATTTTCATGTATTTTATTTTATACATTTAAAAAGTAACTCTCAGAAAGAATTGACAGTTTTTGCTACAATATAATTGACCATAGCACAAAAGAGATTTAGGAACCTCAGACCCAGATGACACATCCTCCTCCTCTTTGTCTTCATATTCATGGAGTGTTATTTTTGTTCCTGTTATCAGCCTTATCACAATTTGACTTTTTTCAGTTTATACTTTTTTGCCCATATACTCATGTTACAGTCTTCACTGGAATGAAATTTCATGAGACAGTGAGCATGTCTTTCTTGTCTTATGTTTTCTGAGCCTAGCACATCACAGACTTTCAATAAAAGTATAGCAAATGAAGGAGTCTGTGACAGTGCTGAGGCTATCAAGCATGATGATGGCTATGAGAAGTGGAGGGAGAGATGAGAGTGGTAAGCGAACAGAGAAGATGAAGGAGATTTGAGGAGAGAGTTAAAAAGCAAGAGAAAAAGAGGGGCCAGGGATTTAGTTCAGTAGTTCCACCACCTGCCTCGCAAGCACAAGGTCCTGAGTTTGATCCCCAGCACCAAAAAAAAAAAAAGCAAAAGGGAAAGAAAAAAGAAGAATAAGGAAGGAGATGGGTGTGAGAAAAGAGCAAAAAATCTTTAGTGGACTTGCCACAGTGATAACTTCTTTTTTGTTAAATTAACTCCTTCCCCTAACACCTTTCCTGAGATGGAGAGGAATCATGTAAAGATGGGGGAATCCCTTTAAAGAAGTAAAGAAGTAATCCCCATGTAAAGATGGGAGAATCCCTTTAAAGAAGTAAAGGAATCCCCATGGAGATTTCTAGGCTGGGAGTCTTGCTATGCAGTTCACTTGAGGTAATATTCTCTGTATATTTATGAATTCATACATATCCCATTGAGTTTGATGATGCCTGTCTACTTTCTCTCTGATTCAGGAAATGGCTCTAAAACCCAATGTATCTTTGTTGCTTCAAAAAGAAAAAAAAAAGTGAGACCGGGGATGCAGCTCCCTGGTAAAGGACTTGTCTAGCATACACAAGGCCATGAGTTTGATTCCTATCAGTACTACCAAAACAAAGCAAAAACCAAAGCACATAAACAAAAATATTGCTGATAAGCCTTGAAGCCAATGTTGCTCTTCTGGTGACCAGGAATAAGTGAAATTCAAAATCTCAGTTTGAAATGTCTTCCACTTTCCCATGTTGAATCTTAGCCACCCAAACCCCTGAAAGGACTCAGTAAGTGACTCACCAGAATATCAAAGAGGAAGGGAAGGGATAAAAAGGAGGGGAAGGAAGGGTGGAAGAAATTCCTTCCTACTTGGTTTATGGAGCAGAAACCATGGTGTCTCCCCCGGGGAAATCTCTCTGAGAAACAGTTGAAAAACCAGAAGTGGACCCCAAAGTACTGATGAAAAAGCTTTTCCCATAATACTTGGGACACAACTGCATTTACTGCCCTGAACATGAGTAGTTACTATCCTTATAGGGAGTGAACTGAGTGTACGATTATTAATGGAGAAGGGAACGCATGCTAAATCGAAGTGCCTAAAGGTAGCCGGCATGTGTGCAGTTCTTCCATGTGAGAGATCCTCACTCGAAGAAAGTGAGTCAGGCAGGATGCCCAGATCTTTGCTACTTTGCTTTTCTTAGAGACTCATGCTCAGACCTGGAGCATGGTTGAATTTTTCTCTAAGTGAAACAAAACCTGCAGTAAAGAATCGGTACCTGATGGAAATCAGAGCCTTGAGTAGTTTCTGTGAACCCCAAGGAGACAAAATCAGAGGTTCTCTGCCTGCAAGGTTTTCTTCCCTTTCTTTGTTCACTACCTTCATCCCCATTGTCAGATCCCACTTCAGTGGTTAGATTCAAAGAATGTGATATTGTATTTCCCAAGTATATCAGTGTTTCTTTTTTTCTAGAGCCTTATTATACTTTTGCAGATCTTCACTTTTTTGGGTCCTTTGTCACAGATGTAATTTTCTGTTTGCTCACTGTGTTAGTCAACTTTCCATTGCTGTGACCAAATACCAGGAAAAAAAAAAACAATTTAAAGGGGGAAAAGTTTATTTTGGGTCATGGTTTCACTCCATGGTTGATCAGCTTCGTGGCAGAAACATCAAGGTGAAAACAAACAAACAAACATACAAATGAAACATCAAGGTGGAAGGGCATGGTGGATAATTGCTCCCCTCATGGCTGCCAGGAAGGAGAGAGACAGTGAGAAAAGCAGAGAAGGGACTGGGGGCAGGTGGCACCCTTTGAAGACACACTTCTTCCTCCACCTGGGCTTGACCTCCAAATAATCTAATCAGTAGGTTAAAGTTCCGATGAGGTCAGCACCCTCCTGGTCCAGTCACTTCTCTCAGCCCCACCTCTGAACGCTGCAGCACTGGGAATTGTATTAGTCAGCTTGCCCATTGCTGAGCACAATACCTAGTACTCACAATTTAAAGGAGGAAAGGTTCAATTTAGCTCATGTTTTTAGGAGATTCAGGTACATGATTGGCAGAATCTGAGGCCGGAAACTCATGGCAAAAGGGTGTGGCAGAAGTAAGCTGCTTAGTTCCTGGCTGGGAAGCAGAGCATGGGCCCAGTGCCAGAGAGGGATGAGTGAGGGACCACATGTTATACCCAAGGCCACACCTCCACCAGCCACCCAGAAGCATATGCCAACAATCTTCAAGGTGTCTTTTAATCCTGTGAAGTTGACATATGAGGATTAACTTTCACAAGGATTAAGCCCTCAACACATGAGACTTGGAGGGACACTGCATATCTGAACAATAATATTTAATTGATCAATGCCAGCTTCTCTGATGATAGTCCTGTGAGGGCAGGCACTGTCTTTTTTGGTGAGCAACATTCAATCCTCAGCTCCTAGGATAGTGCCTGGCAGCTAGAAGGAGCTCAGTGAGTAGTTGTTGGGAAAATGCTGTAACTTGGGGAAGAAGTTAATATTACAGTATTAAATGTTATTAAAAGTATTTAGAGCACTCTGGGAGGCTGAGGCAGGAGGTTTGCAAGTTCGAGCCAGCCTGGAGGATTTAGCAACTTAACAAGAACCTGTCTCAAAATTTAAAAAGTAAAAATAAAAAAGGGCCAGAGATGTAGCTCACCTCAAAGGCCCTGGGTTTAGTCCCCAGTACCACACACACACACACACACACACACACACAGATGCATACACATATACACACAAAGTGTTTAAAACTTTATCGAATTTACATGACTCCCCTTTGAGAAATGCCAAATTTTCTCTATTCGCTTATATACAAACTTTCTAACGAAAATAAGATGGGTAGGTGCTCTCTCTGGGCTTAAATTGTTTGTTTGTTTTTTGGTACTGGGGATTGAACTTGGGACCTTGAGCTTGTGAGGCAGGGCAGTGACACCACTGAGCTAAAGCCCTGGCCCCACTGGGCTTAAATTGGTCTTTGTCCTTCTTCTGGACAAAGTTAGAGCATACTTTTGTTCTCTAGGTCAGAACTATCAGTTCAGCATTTAGACTTTCTGTTCCATTGCACTCAAGCCCTTCTTGTACACAAATTCAGAAAAATGCGAGGAAGTGCTTTCCCAAGATTTTTTTATAATCACACACCCTTCCCCTCATATCTAGTAATGCCCTAGAGAGGCCTGTGTGTCTCAGAATTGCCCTGACGCCTTTTGGTCTGGGGAAGTGATTTTCCTAGACACCTGTGTTGGGTGCTAAAATATTCATCCCTTTTAATCATTCAACAAAAATTCCCTGCCAACATGTATATTATACTCTAGAAGCTATATACAGAGAATAAGTAAATGAGCCCATGAAAAGGAGAGGAAGGATCAAGATGTGATATGTGTATGTACCAACTCCCCAGGACGAGTGTATTTATTATGTATGACAAATATACTAATAAAAAAGAAAAGGGACCAAGTTTTAGGAGTGGCAGAGGTGCCATTTCAAAGTTACCAGATAAGAGATGGCAGTGTTTTGGAGGTGGAGGTGGTTGAGAAGGGGTTAGAATTGTAGGAATACCCCAACCCAGTGGTTCTCATAGTTTTTTTGTTGTTGTTGTTCTCCATATTAGAACTTTTTCTTCTCACCTAACTTTTCTATGTGGAAAAATACATTTTATGTTTGTACTCTCTATGACATCAAATCAATGAAAAACATTCAATGTCCATTATTGAGAAGAAAATATATCACCATGAAAACAATCACTCACAAAATATAAGAAAATTTTAGTTTTCTTTATATGACAAAGATTTATTGAGAAGCTGCCATCTGAGGTCCCTACTAGGTCCTATGTACAATAAAGGTTGAGAAATAGAAAAAGATTCTTAAAAGGTCAAGTAGTGAGTGAATATGCAATGAGTAACTTTTGCTTTTACTTCTTTAAGTATGCCAGTGAAGGATAACAAATAAAACAATACAATTTCTTTATATATATGACATGTACCACTTTTCCAGGGATCAAAGGTCCTCAAAATATAGTATTATGTCTTAGCAATAATAAAACTATAATTAAAAATTTTTATATAATACTTTTTATTTATAATGCTAGGATTATGCTGCATATTAATAGCAAATCCTCAATAAGTTCATTCATATTTCATATATAAATGTGACTTTTAGAGTTATACTACGGATCTTTATTTTTTAAAACGGCCAACAAGAAGTAGGTAGGCTTTAGATCCAAAATCATCCTTAATCCTTTTGTTCCTTTTATAAATTATACCTTATGAATAACTGTGCACTGTCAGGGAAAGAAAGTCAAAGGAAGAAAGGAGAAATTTACTAAATTTTATTCCATTGAGATCAAAGTATTAATATTTTTCCTGAGACTATTTGAATAATGGGAAGCAAAGTCTACCATGTATTACTCCAGTAATCTGTAAATTTAATTTACTGTATTTAAAATTAAAATCACATTTTATCTACCCTAAATAATTTATCTTCAATTGAAAAAAGAGTAAAACTTGTAAGAAATGCTCCTAGCTAGTTTTTCACTTAGACATTTGCTCTGTTCGAGTACCAGCTTGCCCCTGAAATATAGATTTGGACAAAGGGATCTACTCCTGCCTTCTACATCCGGGAGCTGTGCTATTGTGTAAATCTGTGTTCAAGTCTATTTGTAGATTTAACGTTCACCAAAATGACCTTTCGCTTTCACCATAAGGAGGATAGTGGTGTGTTCTACATCTCTCACTGAATTCTTCTTTTACTGTTCAAAATGGAAGATTTTTCATGAAAGACAGTTTGAGGCAATTAACTTTAAGATGTCCTACTGAAGAGAAGGAAGTTTCAACTTAGATAATAAAGTTTCACTTTGTCATTTTTTTAAAAAGCTAACTGGGTTTCATTTTTAGAACACAAATACAAAGTAATAAAAAAAATCTTCCTTTGTCATTTGGTATCATTTACTCAGCACTTAACATGGCCAGGGCCTGTTATTGAGATTACTTTATTGAGATTATCTCAGTTCATTCCCAGAGCAATACTAAGAGGTAAATTTGTTTCTTCCTATTTTAAAGATAAGGAAGTTAAAGTTTCAAAAATGCAAAAGAACTGGAAAAATGGTAGGTGCAGAAAATGATGGGCTAGACTTGAATCTAGATCTTTCTTTCCAAACTATGTCATCATAACTGCCGCATTTATAGTAATATAGATTTTGTAAAGGTAAAGACATATATTGCAATGCCCCTTCTACCGTTGGAATACCAGAGCAAAATATCTAGATTCCCCTGGTGCAACCCCTGGAAACGCAAGATTATCTTCACAAAAGTTTCAGTATTTTCAGTGAGGAATGGAGACCTTTATCTATATAATTATTTTAGAAGCCTCCATTACATTTTCTTGAAAGTTTCAGTAACACAAATCCAATAGCTAGTCCATTTGGATGTTCCTAAACGCCAATATCTGTTTCTGCAAGTGTGAGAATGTTTTATTTCTGTGCTGGTCAATAAGGTAGCCACTAGACATGTGGCTACTGAGCATTTTAGATGTGGTTAGAGTGACTGAGGAGTTGAATTTTAAATTTTGTTTAATTTTAATTAAATTTCATGTAAACTTAAATGGCCATATATAGGAAAGTACAGTACTAGAATGTCAATTATAAGGACCTGATTATGTAAAATATGATATGAAGAGTTAGGGCAAAGGAAAAAGATCATTCTTAAAGCATGAAGATAATTTTCTAAACACTGAGAGAGCTAAATGTTTCTAATAGTTTCTTGTTCCAGCAAAATGGGGGAAAAGTAGGAAATGGAAGATTATCAGATCTAGAAGCAGCAAAAAGCACATGACCAAATTATAGATGAAAAATCTTTCTAGTAATCTATATTCTCAATCTATTGCTGCTTTATCAAGTTATGTTTTGGTAAGAATAGGACACATAAAAAGTACACTTTAGGGCTGGGGATTTAGCTGAGTGGTTTCGCCGCCTGCTGCGCAAGTGCAAGGACCTGGTACCAAAAAAAAAATGTACACTTTAATTGTATTTAAATATGAAATGATTACTTATGTTTAAAAAATTAAAACAAAGTGATGTGTCTTAATGGTAACAAATTCATTTTACTTCTACTTAGGCAATGGGAAGGATTATGGAAAAGACCACAGGCTTATTTTCCACTTACAAAGAAAATCTAGGCTGGAACTTCAGATCAAAGAAGTGGATGAATTTGGAAACTATAGCTGCCCTCATTATAAGGGGACAATTGTAGTTTATATAATACCCAAGGAAAAGATAACTTCTAACTTGGATCAATCTCTTGTACTTAGTGAAAACCATTACCAGTTGCCAATTTGCAAATTACCATTGAGACTGCCAAAGGTAAGTTCTTTTCCTTTCTTAATTACTTTATTTTGTTAATTCTTTATAATGCTCGACCCACATCTGTTCTGTAGGCAAATAGATATATAAAGTTAAGAGGAAAGGTAACAATAAAATTGAAAAGGAAGGAGTAGATAGGCCTAGCTTTAGAGTGCTAGGATACATATTTGGAATCATACATTTTTCATACCAGTTTTTCTGACGAGCAATTAAAATCGATCTGTTCCTCACAGTGTGTTTTTATGAGTATGGAAATAATGCCATTCATTTTCTGGAGCAGCATCTGAGTATCTGGGAAATCATTTATGAAAGTAGTGAATACATTTCAGAGCATATTACTTTACAGAAAAATCATGGTGATTAGGAAAATATTTTCACTGAGCCTTACCAAATGCCATGTGTTTGATTTATGAGTTAATTACTCTTACTTAATAGTTTTATTTTAGTCAGAAAGTAGGATTATTTATTCAAACATATCAAATATACCAATAAACACATTTTATTGCCATATATATAATTTCTTTACAAGACTTGGTACATATAAACTATATTGTTAATGTGAAATAGAATTGAAATTGCATTGTATTACTCCCTAAGAAAAACAAACTTCTTATTCTATAAAGAAAGCTAAAATCATTATTTTCCAGCTTTCACTTTTTGTGTTATAAATAGCAGAAGTATATTTTCCATAGATAAACCTTGTACTGATTTTAAATAAATTAGCAAAATAAGTTATTAATTAAAAAATGTTAATTGAGCTTCTGACATAACAAATGTGCTATGCTAGGCATTATGATAAATACAGAGTGTAGAGGACAATACATGTCCTAGGCTGTATTGCTCAGAATGGTAGCTACCATCCACATACGGCTAACATTGAGCAATTGAAATATGGCTCCTATGAAATGAGGTGTTCTAAGTATATACAACTTCATTGACTTATATTGATTGCATGATAAATTTTGTGATAATTTGGTCATTTCTGGTTCAATTAGGTGTTATTAAATTAATTTTAATTGCTATTAACTTTTTTATGTGTCCACTAGAACATTGTAAGTGTCTCAAATTGTATATCTCTGGGATAGTACTTCTCTGAATGAATTTATAATCCAGCAGAGCATAAAAACATGTACATAAAATTATATTACATGATAGTACCTAATATAGTATGATATAAACAATGTATTAATAGCTGCTCAGAGGAGGGAAATGGCTTTTTTTGGAAGCTAAAACAGTGCAAGTTTTGTGGTGATTGTGGATTTGTAAATTTGCAGGAATTTGGGAATTGAATATGAAGAAAAAAAGGAAAGTTAGGGTAAGGAAATGGAATGCATTTGATTGAGATAGTAGGGATAGTTTAGCAAAAAATTCATACTTCATGTAAAAACTATTGTAATAACTTCTCATATGCTCAAAGTCTTTCAAGGGTTTTATATGCATTGTAGCATTGAATTGTCACAAAAATCCTGCAACTTGTAGCTGCATTGAAGCTAGCCTTACTGCAGAGAAGCAGGCTCCTAGAGACATTAACTATTTACTAGCTGGTTTGAGGGAGAGCCAGGTTCTTGGGAGCTTGTGTAGACAGAGTGGCAGTGTTTACTAAACCAATGGTTTCCAAACTTCTTGGCACCAGGGACTCATGGAAGACAATTTTTCCATAGGTCAGGGACATAGGTTTAGGATGATTCAAGTGCACTACATTTATTGTGTACTTTATTTCTATTATTATTACATTCTGCACTTTATTTTTATTATTATGTTAGATCCTCATAAGGAGCACGCAACCTAGATCCCTCCCATACCTAGTTCACAGTAGTCCAGGCTCCTGTGAGAATCTAATGCCGCTGCTGATCTGACAGGAGGCAGAGCTCAAGTGGTGATATGAGCCGTGGCCAGTGGTTGTAGACACAGGGGAAGTTCAGATTGCTGTCTTGCTGCTCACCTCTTGTGATGCACCCAGGTTCCTGTCACACCAGGAAGCCACATCAGTCTGTGACCCAGGGCCTGGGGACCTTTGTGTTAAACCACTGATGCTGAAAATAATGACATTTTCATAATAAGATAGCCATGTTAGTGGGTCCCCACTCTCAATTTCCTGCCTTCTTCCCTCTGATAGTTACATGGCTGATTGTTTTTTAGTTTTAATTGTGTATTTAGTTATTTTAGTTTTATTTTATTTTTAATTGATACATAAGAAGTGTATGGGTTGGGCTAGAATGTAACTCAGTGGTACAGTGTATGTTTAGTGTATGTGAGGCCCAGGGTTCAATCCCCATAATGAAAGGAAAGAAAGAAAGAAAGAAAGAAAGAAAGAAAGAAAGAGAGAAAGAAAGGAAGGAAGGAAGAGGCTTAGTAGGATGTTTTGATACTGTATGCAATGTGTAATAATCAAACCAGGCTAATTAGCATATCTATCACCTCAAACATTTCAAAATAGCTAGAAGATTTTGAATGTTTGCCCATAGCTGGCTATTTGAGGTCTCAGCCTCTATGTCACTTGTCAGCCTTATTCTTCCATTTCCTTATCTAAAGTCACCCTCTTTGTGTTTACTTCTTAACACTCATTCTTAATTGAAATGATTGGATTTATTTGCTCAAGTATGTCCTCTGTGCCTTTGCTCTCTGGGTAAACAAGCTGCATGTGTGAAGGACCTGGCTGCCCTGTCAGGCTCTGTCTTCAGGGGCGAGAACGGTGCCAGGCACACAGCAGGCTCTTGGTGTTGGTGATTGGATGAGTGACGGGAGGGCCACAGCTCCTCTTAGATTAAAAGTTTAAGAACAGTTGGCTGAAAGGAATACTCACATTGTCTCAGGTGGGTGACAAACCCTAACTGGCAGGCTGAGGAGCTGACTGAATTAGGATGAAGGTCTGGAGTAAGGAAATACCTACCATCCAGGCAGCTTGACTGGGTACATTTCTTCCAGAAGGCTCTGTGGTGTTCTGTGCTATGGAGCCACTGGAGGGAGACAAGTCAGGGGCTGTTGGAATGATCTGGCAGGAGGTGGTCAGAATCTTGCTGGAATGATGGCAGACAATGGAAAGGAAGCCCCTTATGTAAAACAGGACTGATTTGCTGTCCAAAAATGTGACACAAACTCAGCTGTCAGTAATCTTTGTTTTTGTATCAGACTTTGTGTATCAGTTGCCTGAGTTGGTCAAGCTAGACAAATTAGGGTGTATGCCAATTTTCTTCAGGGATAGTGTATGTGAGTGTTTGCCAAGGACATTCCATAAGCCCTTTCTGGTTTGATTCTAGCGCATCACTGCCTATCTGCTTGTCTGGGTAATTCCTACTGGCCATCCATCCCTAACATCTCACATGTGTCCTCCCCACGAGTTGAGTCTTCTTTGACTTCCTGTGGTATACCGAGTTAGGTGTCCTGGTATGTACAGCCCCATCATTCTGTACCATTCCTACCATTGTAGTTATCACAGTTCCTTATAATCACTTGCTTATTTTCTTCCCAGTAGACAAGTATTATTGTTTTTGTTTCTGTTGTACTGGGGATTGAACCCAGGACCTTAACACTGGGCAACATTTCCAACCTTTTCTTATTTTGACATAGCTTTTACTGAGTTGTCCATGCTGGGCTTGAATTTTCAATTCTTTTGTCTCAGTCCCCCAGGGTGCTGGGATTAGAGGTTCAACCTTGTTTTTATTGCCTTCCTCAGGATGTCTTTAGACATTTCATTCCTAATCACCCCTCCCCATGACATGTGGGGTGTGTGTGTGTGTGTGTGTGTGTGTATGCGTGTGTGGAGTGTGTGGACAGAGGATGGAACCGTATTGAGCTATATCCCCAGTGCACTTTTTACTTTGATACTGGGTCTTGCTAAGTTATTAAGTTGTTGGGTTCAAATTTTCAGTTCACTTGCCTCAGCATCTTAGAGTGCTGGGATTATAAGCATGTGTTACTATACCAGAATCCCCGTGAAATTTTAATGCCACAGATATACAGTGCGTGTCTTTATGTATTTAATGCATATCCATGATTTAAATATTAAAAGAGAAAGCTTCTTTGTTTGTTTGCTGTTTTGTTTTCTGTCTTACCCAGATGAATCTTCTCTCCTCCAAGGCATTATCTCCCCAGGTAGTAACACAGGCCTGGACAGGGCAGGCTCAGGCACTGTCTTGCCCAACTTTGCATTTCAGTGCCGGGCACACAGTATGTGCTTGATAAATATGTGTGAATGACTGCATGAGTGAGGTAATTTCTGTAAATCTAAAAATTGCACAGACTTGACACTGATAATCTTGAAACTATATTGGTATGTTTAAAAATAGGACATTTTAAACATCTGTTCCTTTTTGTAGATGAATCTACTGCCAATATGCCATCTGTACTTTCCTTTTCTCCCAGATGGGTTTGCACAGGGCTTTCCACATTCACTCTCATAACCCCTTTTTGTGTCCAAAATCTTCACAAATAATTTTGCCAGTGTTGAGAGAGAATTTGTGGCTGTAGAAACTTTTTTCCTCTTTTGTAACTAGCGTATCTCAATGGGAATTGAAACCATGACCTTTATTTTTGTGAGAACAAACTTCTTCCATAAAGTTCAAAATTAAAAAACTCTACTTCAGTTTAGTTGTATTAGAATGTGCTGTATTTCAAGAAATGGAAGTCACCTTAGTATAGTAGGTTGCTATTAATGAATGTGGCATTATTCACACATTTATACATGTAGTATAAATTAAGTGAAGGTATTTGTGAATATTCTAAGTTCTTCACCACAGAAGACAAATTTTAAAAATAGAAATGCTATTTTTAATTGTTTTCATAAATGGAAAAGGGTATCAAAGTATTAAATATTACTTAGAGCAAAGTCAATCCAATCACATTTTTTTCCCCTAAGAAATCCTGCTTGAAAAGATGGTTGTGTGTAAACTTTCACCCCAAAGCTAGACAATCCTTATTTACTTGGTCTGGGCAGCTAGTAAGATTGTTTACACGATAAATACAGGCTGAATGTTTTTGTATCTTTAAGTTTATAACTTTAAGGAAATTTGAGAAAAAAGCATCTTGAAGATATTATTGTGGATTATTAGGAAGTAAATATTTTTATGTCCATACACAGACACACAGGGACATACAGATCATTATGTAATGCGATGTTAAGGCACTGTCTTACTTCCAAAAGACAAGAAGACACTGTAGTTTTTACTCGGTGTTTGTGAGGATCTCTGTGTCTTATCCCTTGGCCTCTCTGCCGTTTATCTTCCACTCAGAGCAAAGCTATCCTTCATTAACCCATAAATCAGGTCCTCTCCTGCCTCTGCTGCAAACCCCACAGTGATTCCCAGTCTCCCTCAAAGCACAATCCTCACTCATTCTCGGGGATCCAACCCAAGACCCCCAGGGAAGCCTGAAATCATGGATTGCACTGAATCCTGTGTAACATGTTTTCCCTGTACATACCTATGATAAAGTTTATTAGGCACAGTAAGATAGTAGCAATAATAACTAACAATAAAATAAGACAGTTATAACAATATATTATAATCAGTGTGACTTAGATTTTATGACTTATTTCTGGAATTTTTCAGTTTATATTTGTGGACCACAGTTGACCATGTGTAATTGAACCCACAGAAAGCAAAACTGCATACCAGCAAGGATGCTTGTAAAAGGGCCTAAGTGAACTCGGTCTCCAGTGACTCCAGGATTTTGCTTCTCTTCTCTCCTCATTAATTCAGCACTGCAGGACAAGCTTTTGGTACTGGTGAAACATGCTGTACATGTCTCTGCTTTAGGTCTTTCTGTTAGTGATTGTGCTGTCTGAAATGTCAGGCACCTGTATGCCTGACACTTTCGTCTTCTTCAATTCTTCCCTTTGTTTCTGAGCCCCACCCCGAAGGTGTTCACTATTGCAACATACTTCTACCCCATCATTCCAATATTCTGGATCCCATTTAACCTGCCTGGATTGTCCTTTAAATCCTTGTACCACCTATTGCCATGCAATGTGTGTGTATGTGTCACAGGAATACCCTCTACTCCTTAACCAGTGTGTAAGCTCCCATTTCCTACCAAATCACAAGTATTTAGAGTGGAGCCTGGTAGATGGTGGATGCTTAATAAATGTTTGTTGAATAAATGAGTGAATTCAGATTGAGGCTTGCACTTTAAATACCAAAATCATGAATGAGAAAGTGAGAGGTGACAAGAAAGGAATCCATTGGCATCAAAGAATAGACAAAATTGGTAATGTGTTCTTTGGAGTAAGATGACCAGGGAAGACCAACCAATGGACGTAACTTCTGGTCTAAGGCACAACTAGTGACCAGAAGTCCTTTTCTCTGCCTGTATGGCTGGGAAACATCAGAGTGAAAGAAATAGCAAGTACTTAGGCTGCTGTGGTGGGCACAGTTTCAAGTAAAAAATGAAGAGGCTGGATATGGTGGTATAGGCCTGTAGTCCTAGTACTTTGGAAAGCTGAGGCAGAGGGTTCCAAGTTCAAGCCCAGGCTGGGAAACTTAGCTACCTAGTGAGACCCTGTCTTTAATATTTTTTAAAGACTAGAGATATAGGACATGGCTAAGTGCAAAGGTCCTGGGTTCAATCTCTAATACTATAAAAAAAGAAGGCCACTATGGCTAATGTGTGCATCAGGGTTATGAGACTGAAAAGACAGAGGGATCCTGGTGACATCATATTCAGCACAATCTTCTGACAATGGTCATATCACCAATATGTGTGAAAATACACTGCCTCAAAGAATAGCAGCTTTCCCCCAAGTCTTTCCCAAACTGTTCTTCAGACTGTCTTCTTTGACAAATGTTCAAGAAAATTTAGTCCATATTGTGCATATGTGTACTTTGGCAGAAACAAGACAATTTTCAAAAAACAAAACAAAGCAAAACAAAACCTCTCAAAGGTTTTTTTCAGGTAGAAGGAAGTAGGAAGATTATGTGTATGCGTGTGTGTGCTTGTGCGCTTCCTTCTGAAATTGTGCCAGATATGTGGCTTCTTGACATTTGGCCATTTGTGTCAGCTCGGGCCAGGACCTCCTTTGACTCTTCCCACCTGCTTGGAGGTTTTCTTTGAAGGGAGGAAGAGCCCCAGATCTGACGGCTGGAGTCCATGGCAGGCTGGAGTTTCCCAGCCATATCTAACTGCAGATTTATGTAAGCCGTGTGTTGACCCAACTTTGCTTAGCCTGAACTTCCTTTTTTATAAAACTGAATTCATGATGTGGCATTTCTAGTGAATACTGATACTCCTTTAACACTTTTCCCAAAAATAGATAACATTTTGTGTCAAAGGGAGGAAGCCTGCAGACGCTAGTGCAAGAGTCAGTTTATCACACCCACTTGCTCATGATTTGGTCCTTTTATTTCCATCTCCCTGCCCTGCTAAAAATAATTAAAAGGTTTTTTGGTTTTTTTTTTTAAAAGAACAATATGGAATACTAAAGTAATCTTGACTATATAGGAGAGTTTTAGAGGCATGAAAATATTTATAGCTATAGATGCCTCAGCTCTGCTTAGACTTTTCAGCTGCTATAATTTTACAAAATTAGAGTTCAAGAATAAAATAGAATTTATTAGCCTATTGCTAGCTGTCAAAAAACAGGTAAGAAATTTTTAAATCTATAAGAGAAGTGAGGGGTATTTAGTGGTTGCTATTGTTGTCTTTGTGGGAATGGTGAACTTATGACTATTTAAAATTTTTTCTGTAGTTTCATTTCATGCTTTCTATGTTAGAGATGATTCTAGTAACATATCTGGTGTTTTATCAGTGATGGAAGAAAGGCACAACGATCTTGGTAAGTAGAGAGATCATCTAACTTTTAACCTGCGAAAGTTTTTCAAAACCTTCCAGCTCTTCCCAGTGTCTTAATGCTAGGTCTCCTGCCTCTCCCTTGACACAGCTCAGGACTACAGTGTCACTTGCTTATAAGTCATCAGAATGGGCTTCAGAGGAAGACCCAGTTGTGGCTGTGTCACTAAAAGAGAAATGGGAGAAAAATGAATGCAGCTGGTTCAGTCAGAAACAGGATCTTGCATTTTTTTCCCCCCAGAAATTGCTTTGCTGGCCAATTTAATCAAGAGATTCTTTCTCATCTCCCTCCCCTTCCTCTTAATTTTTCCTCTGCCTTTTCATTTTTTTCTCCCTTCCCTCTTCCTCTCTCTTCTTCTCTCCCTCCTTTCCTGTTCCCACTCACCCATCCTCTTTCCTCCTTTAACTTCTGTCCAACAAAGGGAATTTTTCTCTGCTCAGAGAATGAAACATCAAACCAGGAATCGAGAGCACTGTGTTGTTGTCAAGTGGCTTTCAATGATTCTTCTGCAAAGGAACTACATGTATTCTTGTCTATCTGAGAAAATTTAACAATTAAAAAGTAATTATGTTTGCATTTATAGTCTTAAATTGTAACATTTAGCAAGTAGTAGACATTGTTTGTTAGTCAAATTTTCTACTTTATGAACTCCAGCTATTCTTATTTTTTTCTCTAGATATATCAGTCACCATGTCAAGTATCAAACATTAATTGTCTAATATGTATGTCTGTATGTTTAATATGAGTATTTTAGGGCCTACAGAATAAAGGTTAAAGTTTTAGTTTTTAAGGAAATTACAGTCCAGTTCAGGAAATAAAATGTAAACATTTTAAACTTACAAAACAATGCAAGAATAAATAATAATCACACATAACAATACAGCAATATCAAAAGGCAGGGACTGATGACTAATTCCCAGGGAATGTCCAAGATGGTAAGAGCTAGGATCTTTCAGAGAAGGGAGTAATTCCTGTGGGCTTGTGTGACCTGGGGGTGCTTCCGAGAGCAAGGTGGATGTAGGTAATATTTGGGATCCGGGGAGGAAGAGACAAAGAGACAGAGCATTTCATAAGAGAAAGATGGCAGGACTTCAGAGTGGAAAAGGATGAGGTTTGTTTCAAGAAAGGATAATGAATATATCTGTGTAGCTTGAGTGGAAGATTTGGAAAAGTCATATTGGAGAGAAATTGGGGAAAGATTGCAGAAGGTTTTGAATGTCTTATTTAGGTCAACCAAATGTCTGCGATAGTTTTAAGTGAGGGTTCTGTCAAAATTCATCAAAAGAATGTGATTTATTTTGTGACATAGTGAACATATGTCAGACATTTTGACCAGAGGCCCTAAGCATAAGAGTAAAAAAATAGGACCGGGGATTTAACTCAGTGGTTCTGATGCCTGCCTTGCAAGAGCAAGGTCCTGAGTTTGATCCCCAGTACCAGGAAAAGAAAGAGTGAAAAAATAAATCACTCATCTACTGGTATTCTTGGGATAGTTATGACCATAATTGAGGATGGAGAAGAAAATATCTAGTTTATAAGTAAGCTCATCTTTTAACTTGTAAGTAATGAGAAGGTATTAGAAAAATTTAATCAGGGGAGTAATAAAATGAGATTTTTGTTGGCACTATCACAAGTTTAGCCTATAAGAATAAACTAGAGAGGTAAATTAAAGAGCTCAAGTAAACTAAAAAGTTAAATAGATCACAGAAGTGACAATGATGGTCTGATATATGATCTTGGTAATAAGGATGGCAAGAAGATAACAGAGTTGGAGAGCTGGGGTCTGGGATCAATAGGACTTGGTGACAGAGTGAATATGTGGGGCTGGGAGGTAGAAGTGCATTGGGAGATAGAGGAAGTTATAGATAGGGGCTTTCTGGGACACCAGTCTGAGTTGTTATCTTGTGGTACAACGTAGTACTTTATTGTCTTTAGAAGCATTTACATTTGCATTTTATCACTATTCCTTTTAATATTGCCCTAATAGATAATTACAGATATTAGATAGATTATTAATAGATTATTAATCTATTAATAGATTATTTCCTTGGAGAGTATCAGTAGGTCTTTATTCTGCTTTTGGCCACCTTCCACACAATTGACAGCCTGATTTTTAGAAAATTCTAGAAAGAATTATACTTAGAGTTCAACAGACACCTTGAAAAGTCTTCTGGATTGACAAAATCTAAAGGCAGTATAACCTAGAAATGAAACAGTGAGGAGAAAAGGTTAAAGGTAATGTAAGTCCTAACAGTGTTGTGTCTCTCTCTTTGATTTGTTAAATGGCTTCAAGAATTAATAACACCTTCTACATAGCTGCATTGATGAATCAAGGTATCTGCTTGTACCAGAATTACTAGGAATGCTAAATATTAAATCATATTAAAAATAGTTAACATTTGTGTAATATTTGCACATTTGAAATGTTTTATGTATTCTGCAGTTAATCCTTATTCCAAGTCATTTGAATCTACTGCTTTGCCTATTTGGTAGGTAAAAAAATGAAAACAGAGAAACTCGTGTAGAAATGAGATTTCTCTATTCCTGGCTGATTCTGGTAACTTCTTTTGGTTACCTTTACATACATTTCACATATATTTTTTGAATTGTTCAGAATTTTCTTTGTGTTTGCAGCCATGGCTGGGTGCACCTTCTCCCAAGTGTCCCCATTCCTTAGACACTTAGGGTTTTCCTGAATTGATCCATCTGGCTACAAGGGCCTAAAGCTGTATATATACTTTTTTTTTGGTACGGGGGATTGAATTCGGGTCCTTGTGCTTGCGCTGCAGGCGGTGAAACCGCTGAGCTAAATCCCTGGCTGTACATATACTTTTGTGAAAGAGCTCATTAAGGGCTGAGAGATGTGTGAATCTCTTCCTCTTGATAAAACCACACTCAGGTTGAAGGCTTAAAAACTGATTTTCTAAGAAGAAAGGAAATTTAAATATTAAAAACAAAGCTGGGCATCTTCCCAGAAGAATTAAAAGAATCATACCAGAGTGATACATGAGCACCCATGTTTATAGCGGCACAGTTTGTAATAGCTAAAGCTTGGAAACAGCCCAAGTGCCCATCAACTGGAAACTGGATAAAGAAGATGTGGGTTTTTTTTTGTTTTGTTTTGTTTTTTTTAATAAAATGGAGTACTACTCAGCCATAAAGAACGAGAAACTAGAGATATTTATAGCTAAGTGGATGCATATTGAGGCCATACTCTTAAGTGAAGTAAAGAGGACACGTGTAAATACCAAATAGTCTCTCTAGTATGAGAAACCGAAAGTGTAAATAAAGATTAAAATGATTAAAATGAATAATTGATAATTCGAAATCGGACGAAAAGGTCCAAAGGGGTAGGGGTGGTGAGAGGGGAAGGGGAAAGGAAAGAAGGAAAAGAAAAAATGATGAGAAAAGAAAAACAAATGGAAACGAAGTCTATGTAAATAGGGAAGGGTGGAGGGGGTGAAGGGCGCGCAGGGAATAGGGAAAAAATAAGAACCAAGATACATCGTGTACACGTACAAGCACCCAATGATAAAGGAAACCTTACTATATACCTAAAATGTACCAATAAAAGAATTTAAGAAAAAAAAAGCATTTAAAGCCAAACATAAAGTTGGATGTATAGAAGTATGAGTGGGTTTTAAATAAGGGAAGACACAAGCAGAACTAAGACAGGGATCTACATTGCTTCCATGGTTGGAAGCAGCCTGTTTTTATTCCCAAACCTAATTGCTAGACTTCTTTGTAATTGGAAACCACTCTAGGTCAGCTCTTCTTGCTCTGAACTCTGTACTCACCTTTTTCCCCACTACTCTCACTTCTCTATGGATTTATGCTGATTTCTAGACCACTCTACGTAGAAGCACTTCCTTTTATTGTGAGGGCCAAACATTTCTGCCTAAACCTTCAGGAAGTTCTATACTGACATTACAATTCTGAGAATATTCATAATGATAACAGCAATAATTGGCTGAGGCTGGTGTCTTTTAATTAATTTTAATTAATTTTAGTCCTTATTTACACTTTCAGTTTCTCACACCAGAGAAACTATTCGGTATTTACACGTGTGTCCTATTTAGTTACTTAAGAGTATTGCCTCAATGTGCATCCACTTAGCTAGAAATGTCTCTAATTTCTCATTTTTTATGGAGGAGTAGTACTCCATTTTATAAAAAACCCACATTTTCTTTATCCAGTCTCCAGTTGATGGGCTTTTGGGCTGTTTACAAGTTTTAGCTATTACAAACTGTTCTGCTATGAACATGGGTGCACATATATCACTGTGGTATGATTCTTTTAATTCTTTGAGGAAGATCCCCAGCAATGGAATAGCTGGGTCAAATGGGACTTCCAGTCCTAGTTCTTTGAGGTATCTCCATACTGATTTCCACAGTGGTTGCACCAGTCTGCACTCCCACCAGCAGTGGAGCAGGGTTCCTCTTTCCCCACAGCCCTGCCAGCACTTGTTATTGGTTGATTTCATGATATCAGCCATTCTTTCTGGAGTGAAGTGGAATCTCAGCATTGTTTTCATTTGCATCTCTCGAGTGACCAGTGATGTTGAACCTTTTTTCATGTATTTATTTGCTATTTCTACTTCTTTGTCAGAGAAATATCTGTTCATTTCAGATAATCATTTTCAGATTGGGTCTTTAAATTTGGGAGGTCTGATCTTTTTAAGTTCTTTATAGATTTGAGATAGTAGACCTTTGTCTGAGGAAGAGCAGGTGAAGATTTTTTCCCACATTGTGGGTTGTCTCTTCACACTGCTGGTAGCCATTGCTACTTATTAGCATTTACTGCCCAGCCTATGTTCTATTTTCACCTACTGACTCAATGGTTTCCTCAGTGGATTTTTTTAGAACCAGGGTCCTAATAAAATAAGAACATTGTATTTGTCTGCATGTCCTTGCCACCCTTTGTTGAGTTCTCCATGTAGGCCACATCTTTTATAGATTTTTTTTTAATCCATCTTCATGCACACCATAGAGGTGGGGGCTATTATTTCTGTTTCCCAGTTAGAAGTTCAGGATAAGAGTGTAGATGGTTTGCCTCAGCTTGCACAACTTCATAGAGAGTGAAGCAGACTGCAGAGTCAACCTTCTTTTATGCTTTCCCATCTCCTCCTATTCTGAGTAAGCCAGATCCTTGCTTATTGTTATGCCTGCCACTTCTACCAGTGTGACATTTTGCCTCACATGTTTTGCACTTCAGAGTGTTTCCCAAATCTAGATCTTTCAAAAAGCCAGTTGGGAAGGGTGGTTATATCTTTTGCTGAAATTAGGCTTTGGAACAGAGCCTTGGATGGTAGTTTCCTTGTTGACTTGGACATTTTCAGTGTTTGAATTAGAAGCAGGCCTTCTCAGTCATCTTCATTTTGAATGCTTAGCAGCTTCTGAACAGCTTGATCGATTTTTCTGTCCTATTTATGTGATGATATCAGGTCTTAGCTGATTTTCAGTGCAGATGTGATATCCATCCCTTTAACAGGACAGCTCCAACATTCCCTTCTTTAGGTTATGAGTCCATGTTCCTCGCTGTTTGTTGCTGACTGGTCACCCAGATCCCCTTAAAATATTAGCTCTATAGTTCTGAAAGACAAAAATATTTTCCATACTATTAAACTGAAAGATTTAATTCCCAGCAAATAAAAGGAGGTACTTGGATATAATGATTTATCTCCAAAATTTGAAATTCTGAGTTGCTTTATTTGTTTATTTTTTTAGGATAGTACATCTAAAAATAGATTTATATGATGAGACATTTGTTCTCTTTTAAATCCTATCTGTGATCTTCTGAGTCAGTTTCACTCTTTTTAACAAAATTTCCTTTTTGACGGACTTGTTCCAAGCTTAGAATTCTTAGCTGGCAACAGAATTTAATAACATTGTTTTGTTTTAATTGTATTTATTTTAAAAGTTTTTTGGTGTTTACACAAGTGAAATTATTTCCATATATAAAGGATTCTTTAAAAGCTATATTAATATAGGCCACAAATAGTGGAATAATTGAAAAATAAAAGTCCTAACTGGTCATATTTTGAATTTATTAAATATAATGTCTTGTTCCAAGTTACCTGGTATAACTCAGGGCCTCACTTCAGTGGCACTAATGCTATCCTCATTCCTTAAGTGAGGAAATTGAAGAGTGAAGGGAATACTTTCTTCAAGACTATAAGTTTGATAAGTAGGAGTTGAGCTCTTTATCTCCATTCAAGACCAGAAAAGTAAAGTTGATATATGTAAATCATGAGCATAGTGCAGGAGGTACTAGAATGGCTGAACAGAAAGTTCTATGTCATAACCTTCATTTTACATACAAATTTTGACTTAGAGTTATAATTAGAGGATCTGGACACTTACAGATATTAACTGAAAAGTTATATCTGTCACTTAATATGCACATTTTAGATTAAATTATTTTTTCTGTAAGTCTGTTCTCTCATTTGTAAAATAAGCATAACAATTGCTTTGTAAGGAGATATATAGCTATGCCACATGTATATCTATATATAAAAATATCTATATTTAAAAATCTCTTCATATAAAAAAGAAAATTGGACCTAGGGGCCGAATGCCTGCTACACTGGCAGTCTACAGTGAGCTACAACTCTAGCCCTGAGTATGCAATATTATATTGCTACGATTATAATACATTTTTAGAGTAAGTCTTGGTAAATGATAATTAATAAAAACAGTAGCTGATATTACTACCTAGAGTCAATATTATTTATTAAGTTGAGATTTTAGACAGACCTGGATTTTAAGACCAGTTTTTCCATATCCTAGCTAGGTTATGTTGGAGATGTTACATCAGTGAATTGGGGATAATAACACATTAACACATTGTTATAACTTTGGCATGGGATAATATAGTCATGCATATGCCTCATTCAACACTGAGATAAGCTCTCATTTGATTGGTGTTTATATTGAACCCACAGCTACTGCACAATTTATGCTACCATTAATTTTTATACCAGAGTACTTCATTGATCAATATTCTGTCTAGTTTGTTTACAACAAAAACTATTAAGAATTTTATTTGAACCATATATTATAAAACTGAGAATACAGTTTACAATTATTATGTAATAAATGCAGTCAAGTTAAGCAGAAGACAACTTTTATAGATACCTCTATGCAAAATAAATACAGAATAGAGGAAGCAATGAAAACCAGGAATTACTTATGATACTTTACAAGCATCTGGCAAAAATCCTTGCTAAAGATATGCAGAAAATGCTAATTATATGTACTTTCTTAGTCTACTGATACTCATTTTCACATGTGTGCCTTTTCATTACAAAATACATTATGTATTTACCAGAAAAAAGTTGGGTAATTATGAGGGGGTGGAAGGGGTACAAGTTGAGGCTGGATGAAGTAGTTGTCCCCACAAGTTATAGCACTTACCTGTGAAAATCTCATGTATCAGTGCCCCAAGGTAAATGATAAAAAATAATAACAGAATGGTGGGGTTTTTTTGTTGTTGTTGGTGGTGGTGGCAGTTGTATAAAGCTATTGTTTAGTTTTTATATTGTGTAGCATCTGTGCTAAAAGTACAGTATCAGTAATAAGTAATGTAAGTAATAAGTAAACGTAATGTGCTAGCATATTATCTACCACAATACTTAGCTCTGTAGTGGAAACCCAAGAACTGGAAGGCAGTATAAATTAAAGAGAACAATCTTCACTACTTGTTATTCCTACATCTACCAAATGCCAATAACATTGTTTGGGTGCTTTGAAGTTAAGTGACCACCCAAGGTACAATTTATAATAGTCAAAAATATCATTTTATTTCATTATTTCCACAGAGCACCTCAAATAATATATGAAATCATGAAAATAATTTCCCCAACTTTCTCTTGTTCTAACTTTTATATTAGATTTTACTGGTTACTCTGTTGAGTCCTGGAAGAATTTCATTCCCTCATCTTTGCTGTGTTCTCTACTGTGATTTATGTTCATTCATTTAGCCTGGAGGGTGCAGTGATGATGACAGATGTCACCAAGCAAATCAGCCCTAAAGCCAACCCACAATGGCACTTATTTCCATGGCACTGTTTTTCACTCTTATTTCCACCCACATGTTTCTACAGTGACGTTAGCTTGGTTAACGTCAGCCCCATTCTAAGCTCCCTGAAAGCACAGTACAATGAGAGTGAGTCCTAGCTGAGATTGAAATATTGAGCCTTTTTCCAGGCTAAAGCACTATTAGAGACCAGATGGTCCACAGTGGCCGAGTCTGGGACCAGAGGGAAGGCTGAGACCTCACGGGAGGGTGCTAAGGTAGCTCCGAAGCTGTTCCACCACAGTAGTGTTCAGATTACATCTTCCTCTGCACAAGGCTATATTTACAGGATTAGCTGTAGTTACAGGTGGATATTTGGACAATCTTCTACAAATTGGAAGTTTAGGGTTGTAGAAAGCCTCTCTGCATGCAGAAATGATGCTTTAATTCTACCAAAACTTGTGTGATAAAACAATTAGGTGTGTTTTACTGAAAACATACTGTGGGCCAGTAACTGACCTAAATTATTTCATCTGATTTCATTGACAGTGCATTATAACCTCCCTCTATACTCTCCCCTTTTCAGTGGGTGGCAGGATATAGTTAGGAGGAAACAGTTCTAGTGCTCTATAAAACAGCCATGTAACTAACTGTAGCCTACAACAATTTATTATTATTTCACAATAGCTAGAGGATCTGGAAGGTTTCCAATCCATAGAAATGATAACTATTACAGATGAGAATGCTTTTCACCCTGATCTGATCATTCCACATTATATACAAATATCGCTCAAATTATCATATTTTATCCTGTAAATATGCACAAGTATTACGGGGCACTTAAAAATAAAAAGTACTCTATAGTACTTTATGTGAACCAGTATCAGTTGTTTGTTACCACTGTCAAGTGTCATGTACTGAACATGACTGTATGTGCTGTACTTTTACATGGATGGAACCGAAATAGGTTTGTGTGCTCCACCATCACCATGATAAACACTAGAGCAATGTGTTGCACAACAATGAAAAAAATTGTACTACTTATTTTCTTTCATTTAAAGCATACAGCAAGTCTAGGAAATATATAAAATAATGATAATGATTTTAAAGGCCAGAGAACTAAGGCATGAATTGGCTGAGGAACCAGCAGTTGACAGAGTATCGTATAAACTTGATGTGATCAGAGAGTCCATGTGTCAAGTAGCGTGGTAGTAGGGAGACAGTTTTGGGCTTAATCACACTTTGATTTCCCCACCCTGCTCCTCACTTGGGGTCTCAGCAAAGAAACTGAACCACTCTTTTTAAAGAAAATTTTATTTTATTTGTACATGTTTGCAATACATGAAATTTACATTCATCTTCAAGAATAGAAACATGAAGATAACATGTCGTGATTTTTTTATTCCTCTTCTCCTCCCCACCCACCTCCTTTCTTCTGTCTCTTGATCCTCTTTCCCCATTTTCATTATTATTGTCATTATTATGTTTAGCTCATGTAAACACATAAGGAAACATATAATGTAAACAGAAAATGAAACCCATCATAACGTTTACATTCACTGTGGATATTTGGTATGTTTACATGACACATCTTAAATCTTTTTACTTCCTCTTTGCCTCCTACCCTCCACTTGGCCTTAGTCTCTTGGACCCCTTCCTGTTTGCAAAAGTTCTATCTCCCTGTTTCCATCAGCCTTGATATTCTCAGCCACAATAGAGGAAATCATGAAACATACTCTATTTTCCACACAATTTTTGTTATGTGTATGTATGGCACCTGTGTGGAAAAGGCAGCTAAGATACCAAAGAAGAAAGTGATTTTAAATGACACTGAAGCAGGATCAGCTCTGAAAATATTATACTTACCTGATAAATGTTTAGAGAAATAAGCAGCCTAGAAGGTTATTGTATAGAAGGTGAGGCGCAAGCTGGATTAGGAATTAAGCTGAGTCTCAGAAATACAGTCTTGGATAGTACTTGACAGAATTCTATTTGCAGGGGTGATGTGTGTGCTATTATTTAATAGAAACACATTTTTACATATATTTACTGTATAGACTTATTAAATATATGAGTACATATTGAATATCACAAGTTAAATATATAAGTATATAAATATATACCATTATTTAATATTAATATAACATATTATGACTTATTATATGCTATAATTATATGTTTTAAATATATATGTTAAATACATTATGTATTACATATTAATGTCAGCACAGATATTGGCAGGTGTTTAGAAGTATTAGCAAAATCTATTTCCAAGTTTATCCTTTTTGTATGACTAGGTCCTAAGGGAAAGGGTTTTAGATGTTAAAAAATGGAAAAACTACTTCACTGAGCTCTTTGGCATATCAGGGCACAGTCAATACTACTCCACTGTCATGTCACATAAGGGGTAAGTTGCCAATTCCTGCACTCTATCATACTTTGCCACACAGCTGACATATCAGGAGAGCATTTGGTATGTATACATGGTGGAGAATTGCACAGCTTGGGAGCAAAGTAGGAGGAACTGAGTGCTCCACAGAGAGTGACAAAAACAGGGTCACCTTGGCAGGACCCAGCAGATGGTGGTGAAGCAGCTATGGTACCAACCTGTGAGAGTCATAGATGTCAACATGTGGGCCTATGTGGTGCCTCAGGACCAAACATGCAAGATTGGCAGAACCCATCAGGACGCACTGTATGTGGTAGAACTGAGGGGTTACGGAAGCTGTTCTACCACAGGAGGGGTGTGGGGGCTGCATGGGCCAGCTGAGCATTGTGAGGTACTAAGTGGAATGGTGTGAAGACCAAGAGAGTAAGGCCCATGAAACTGCCAGAAATATTTGAGGAGAAATTTCTTGAAGATGGAGATTGTGCACGAGGAGGCGCATCCCAGAGCTAGGTCATCTGGGTGACTCTTGTGGGGTAATTTATGGAATTATTTAATAGAAATTAACTCTATGATTACTATAACCCTGTAGTGTCAAGTAAGTAAGAAGCAAACAGGGTCCGAGGATTTAGCTCAGTGGTTCCGCCACCTGCCTTGCAAGAGCAAGAACCTGAGTTCTATCCCCCGTACCAAAAAAGAAAAGAAAGGAGCAATCAGAATTTCACTCTTGTTTTGACATAATACTTGAAATCATTATAACTTTAGATAAAGATATTTCTGTCATTCTTCCATGCATTTATTGAGGGTACATTTGAAGAGTGCCAGTTTACAGTTCAGTTAGGTTTTTTTGCTACTGTGGTCACCACATCTGAACATGTGTATCATCCAGTTTGCTTGTTACAGCTGTGGCCTTACTGTGGCCTTATCTGTGACCAAATGAGTCAATGTGTGAACTTCTTTTTTTGCCTTTTCTTCAAGATTCATTGTCAGGGATTGAGGATGGAGAAACACTGCTTCTTTTTCTTAAAGAGTAGGAGATGTAATCCCTTGCTAAGGGAGTGGTAAACAGGAGTGAAGTAAAAGTCTAACCAAGAGTGGTCAAATTTGAAATGTGGAAGAATTCTTTATAAATACATAAAAACATTTTCTGAGCATCACTGGTATCCATCTAAGACTATTGACTTTAAAAATATGGGTACAACAATCCTTGGTGATTATTTATGGAGGGTCCCCATGACTTGAATGTGTTCATTAAGAGTCTGATGTAGTTCCCAATGGCAAATGTAAGTCCTGATGTTAAAGGAGATATAGAAAAGCACACAATAAATTACTAAAAGCATAACTGGGGATGGAAAATAAGCATGTATGAACAGCATTAATAACAATACAATTAAATTGTTAGATAAATTGTGTAATAATACATAGACTCTAAACTAAGAAACAAGTCATTAACGTAGTTGATAAAAGGGGTAGAATTTAACCAATGTCTTGAAAATACATCTGAATTTGAAAGGGCATGCCATTTAAGTCAAGAAAAGATATTGTTGCACAGATTAAACATTTTTACCATTCTTTCGTACAGTGCTACCTCAACTATTTCAAAGAAAACACATTGGTCCTCAGAGGGATTGGCATAACAAGTCAAGGCCAAGACAGTTCTGGCTCAAGCATAGAGTGGTGAAAAGATCATGGGGGAATTTTCAGAGGTGCTATGGGAAATAATGCTCTATACTACAATGCCAAAGTGTTATTTGTTTGCACACAAAAGATCAAAGTGCCACACATATGAGTCACCTAGAAAAATATTTACTCGGTTTTAAGAATTCAGTGAGAGGATTATATTTAAGCAGCATGGAAAGAATAGTCTATAATTGAAGAAATCCTAACAACAGTGGCTGTAAGACACATATGGATCCTTCCAGTGTAAGTGTCTGCCTTTGTTTTTTTTTGGGGGGGGGCTTATTTCATTTTATTATTATTTTTTCCTTTTTTGACTTTAATTAGTACATATCTGCAGTACATAATGATTACATTCACTTTAGAGGATTGGTATATGCACATAACACATTTCAATTCCTTTCTTTTTCCCCTTCCCTTCACCTCCTTTCATTCTTCCAGCATCAGATTCATTTATTTATCTTATAAGGCCTTATAAAGTTTTTATCATACACACAGATTGAAAACCAGACTAATAAGTCAAAGAACACATGAAGCATGTAAGACAATTGTACTAAGTCAAGGTCTGTCTATGATTTCAATTTTTTAAATCACCTCCAAGTAGATGAGGCCTGTGCTGTGCTTACAACACTTGTACATATCTTAATTATTTATCCTTTTATACTGATGCCCTTGAGAGACTTACAGTGAGGGACAAACTGCTGCATAAGGACAAACTTGGGTGTTTACAGAGAGCTTTTGAGGCATGTTTCAATTTGCCCAGCTATCATCCTAAGCAGTGATATGTATGTTAAAAGTGGCATTGAAAACATTACGTATAACAAGTCAAAATATACAATATTAACATAGAAATAGATTACTTGAGAAGAATAGCAAACTTTCCTTTAGCAAATAGGAGAGGTATTAGAATAACATCGGGCCGGGGATTTAGCTCAGTGGTTTCTCCGCCTGCTGCGCAAGCGCGCAAAGACCGGAGTTCCATCCCCGGTACCAAACAAACAAACAAACAAACAAATGTAGGGAAACCTTAGAGCCAGCTGTGCTAAGGAAGGCCTGCAGGGGACAGTATGAGGACTTACAAGACACTTGGGGGAGAGGAAGCCATGTGAAGACAGTCGGAGACTTCCTGTTTGCTTTGGGGCAGACTCTGGGTAACAGTGACTTACAAAAGGTAATATATACGGCAAACATACTACACAGACAAAAATGACAAAAAATTGTGCAAGGAAAAGAGAACGAGGTAAGAAAGTGAAAGGGAGAAAAAGGAAGGGAAAGTGGCATTGAAAATCCCTGAACAAGGGGCTATGAAGAAGACCAGCACAATGTCTGGAAGTCTAACCACACCTGTGTTGCTGCTACCCACTGCTTCTGTGGTTTTGTGTCAGATGAAGTACTTGACCCGAATTTTCATGAGTGTGAAAAAAATCCCTATATTTAAACACTAGTTCCACGCTCTGTGCTACAAGACATTTGTGAAGAAATATGACTGCAGAGACAAAACTATTGATATAAAGAAAAATAATCTAACATGTATATCTGTCCCAGACTCGGCTCAGGTTATGTGCCCTTGATGGGAATCACAGTTCCTGGTGCACTGTTTAAATTCGTACTTATTTTTTATTTTTGAGGGGGCCTAGCACATAGTGCCTCAAAAATGCATTTATTTTGCAATGTTACAGTATAGTAAAATTATACTTACACTGTTTTTCTGAATTCCTTCCCATCACACTTCTTAATAGACATTTTATGTTTCTATGTTTATGCAATATCTGTGAGGAGAATGCCTACAAAATATGTTATTCAGATTTAATTAACTTGTGTACAGTGCTTAGTAGGAATTAGTGTGCTACACATTAAAATACAGGACTTATATCATTCCCCTTATATCATTGCTGGGAAGTAGGCTTTTAAAAAATATTTTGGGCTGGGGTATAGTTCAGTATAGAGTACATGCTTAGATTGTACAAGGTCCTGGGTTCAATCTCCGGCACTGAAAAGAAAAAAAAGGAAAGAAATAATTATAGATTCACAGAAAGTTCCAAAAGACAGTAGAGTTATACATTCTTTAACTAGTTTTCCTCAGTAGTAACATCTTATGTAATTATAGCAGAATATGAAAGTTAGAAAGTTGACTTTGATATAAGATAGTTCTGTGACTTTTTTTATATGTGTGTATTTGTGTTCCCATCACTCCACCACTACCTTTAGGACACATAACTTGTCCACTGCCACAAAGCTCATTTTTGTACTACATCTTCAGTCAGAAAAAGTCCCTAACCCCTTCTGTTGTACGTCTTTACTATTCTTTAATTTCAAGAATGTGATATAAGTGAAATCAGAATATGTAAACTTTTGAGACTAGAATTTTGTACTCATTATAATGCCCTGCAGTCCTTGGAAGTTGTGGCTAGGAGTTGTTGCATGTATCAATGATTTGTCCTTATTATTACTAAATAGTATGCCATAGATTCCCATTTACCTCTTGGGAAACATTTACTTGTTTCTAGTTTTTGGCTATTATAAATAAAGCTGCTGTGAACATTTGTGCACATGTTTTTGTTATGTAGCTTTGGATAAACATAACAGAGAGATTGAGGAGGTAAATTCTCCCCAGTAACCCTGCTACTCAACCACTGAATTGTTATCCAAACCCAATGTCTTTATCTTATCTCCAGTGCTCTCTCCACTATATCACATTAACTGAGGACAATGTTCAGCAGATGGTGTAGAAAAGTAAAGTAATGATTATGTATGTGGTTACTTCTTGATAAAATATTGTCCAGGATAATATATGCTCAATGCCATTATTCTTTTTATGTATATATATTTTTACATCTTTATTTGTCAGGAATCTCCAGGAGAAACAGAACCAATGGGAGTAGCAGAATTTATCATTCATCTCCCTTTCAATTTCATTTAGGCCATAAGAGATTGAAATGCTCACCTTCATTAGTGAGGGTCGACATTCTTGATTCAGTTCACTGATTCAAATATCAATCACTCATGGAAACATCCTCACAGATATACTCAAAATATTGTTTTACTAGCTATCTGGAAATCCTTTAACCTAGTCAAGTTGATGCAGAAATTAACCATCACAGTCCATTAGAAATTCAGATAAAACAATATTAATACCTTTTTAAAAAAAACCTGAAATTGTCCCTTTTTCTTCAAATGATTTGCATTTTCTTTTATATTTTTTTCAGTGCCATTATTCTTACCATGCTGTGTGCACATCCTTCATGCATCAGTCACGCAACCTATTATTTGACTACCTATGAGGCACTAACCCCTGTGCCAACTGTTGAAGCACCAAGACTGATCTCGGTGCTGATCCCCAAAGCACCATATTTGTGGTTTAGAGAGTTTGCTCTGTATTAATTGGCTTTAACAGTTTTACATTTTAGTTAAAAATGTTTGTTTGTTCAGAGTTCATGTGAATTTCATAATATTATTTAAAAATGTCTTTTTAAACTTGTTTAAAACTATGTTTAAAAATATGGTTACAATACTTTGCCTTTCAAGCATGCACATACAAATTAAAGGTCTACTTTTTCAAGGTATGAATTCAGTCCTTCTTCCAAATAGGAATAAGGTTCAGTTGAATATTCGTTTGCAAAACGTTCACCAATGAATAATTTATTCTGCTTATTCTATGTCTCTTTCCTTCAATAGCATGAAAAATTGATCAACCGTCCACAGAGTACCAAAAGAATTTCTACAGATCCTGTAGGTATGGAATACTTGCTCTATCTTCATTATAGTACCCCTCCCACCTCTTATATTCTATGTATTTTTCTTAATCACTTTCCTGTTGCTGGGACAAAATACCCAATACTCACAACTTAAAGGAGTGACTTATTTTGGCTTAGGGTTTTGATTCATGGTCAGCTGCCTGTAAGGCAGAAACAGCATGGTGCAAAGGCCTGGCAGAGGAGAAAAGGGGCTCCACTCATGGTAGCAGGAGGTCAGAAAGGAGAGAAAAGTGAAGAACAGGAGACAAGAATACACCTTTGCAGGCCATGTTCCCTGTGACCCACCTCCAACCAGGCCCCACATACTGACAGTGCATTTAGTTACTGAACTTGTCAGTGAATGAATCCACTGATGAATACAGTGCCCCCATGATCCAGTCACCTTTGACAGAGATGAGAATTCTGGGGGACATTTTAGGTCTAAACTAAAAATGGATATATGAACCCTTTTGTGGCAAAGAATGAAGAAAGTGATTTTTCAATTAATTGCTAAGTTTATCAGTCCAATAAAATAGAGTTTTCTTGAAAGTTGTGCACATATAAACCAAAATAGCATTCTGAAATATGCATATAATTAAATTGGTATTGAAACCTATACAAAAACATAAACCATATCAAGTATTATTTTGCTCAGACAACAAGTAACTTCCTAGGTTTCATAAATAACTGATTAGAGTTTGTACTGAAGTGTTGACTATTAAGTTGTAAATCTTTAAATGAGGTCAGTTCAAACCAACATTCAAGGTCAATAGATTTGAAATAGAAGTACATATTTATATGAGCCCACAAAAAAACGTTTACTACTTACTGTGGTTGTGCACAATTGGTAAGGTTATACATAAGTAAGTATGTAGTTACAAAATAATGATATAGTTTTCAGGGTAGAATTTGATGCTTTTATTCTGTCTTAGGCTTTAAAAATTATTTTGTAATATTAATGGCTACTACTGAAATATCTTATTAGTCTTTAAAGGAGAGCAGAGAATGGCTTCTGACTATTTTATCACCACTTTCCATGGATGGCATAGTATCCTAACCAGAGATTACCCTTAGAGATTTGTGCAGAAAATGCACAGGGTATACTAAACTACATTAGGGGTAGGACAGGAATAAACTTTAATATTATATACTCTTTAAGGGAAAATAAAACTTTTTAAAAGAGAGAGCAGGTGATGTAAAAAAATAGTGACAACACCAATTGGCAAGAGATCAGTAAGTTTAAGTTAATAATATTAACTTTTGAAAATTTGATATTCAAATAAAGGCACAATTATTGCCCTTGTCAATAGTCAGAGAGTACAAGAGTATAATGATCCTTCCTTTATGTACAAAAAAGTCAAAGCTCCTATAGAAACAAGATACTAGATACAGTTTGAAATTTTAATAGGATGGAACTTTTAAAAGCTTTAAATGTTTAGAAGTTTAAATAACATAAAGACCTTTCAAGAGATTTATTAATGGGGTACTAACAAGATCAGATTAGGCCCCAAAACTTCCATTAGTTGTGCAGGAGACCAAAATGAGTCACAATTGATAACAGGAATACGAGGTAGCAACTGGGATTCTGCAATAAGAGATTCATAGGACTTTATGGTAGGACTTCATAGCACTTTTTTCACAGTGCTAAAACAACTGAGGTAATCAGCTTAACAGGAGGAAAGGCTTATTTGGTCTAACAGTTTTAGAGCTTTCAGTTTATGGTTGCTTGGCTCTGTTGATTTGGGACTTTGGCAGCACAATGCATCATAATAAGAGTGTATGTCTCCCTGTGTTCTCCTTGCCTCAATTTCACTTCAAAATCATTGTCTTACAAAGTCTCCTTTGGAGACTCCCATGTTTTCTGGAGTTCACTTCAGATGTTGTTCACTTCATAGTATCTGGAAGCAAAGAAAGAAACAGGAAGTGGCCAGAGTCTCCATATCCACTTCAAGGACATTCCCCCAATGATCTAACTTACTCTCTTTGGAACCCACCCCCTAAATGTTCCACTACTTCCCAGTAGTTCCACAGGATGGGGACTAATTTTTCAAAACATGGGCCTTTAGGGGACATTTGAGCTCCAAATGTAGCAGGAATAATTAGAATTAAGTGAATTAAACTAGAAAGTTGAAGAAATATTTGAGATGTTTAGAATTGGGACCATTAGAACTTAAGTACAGAGGATAAAAACAGGCTTTCAAAATAAAAAGAAATGAGGTTTCAGAAGTGTGAATAATATTGCATTGTAGCTTACTCAGATGAGTGATTACATTGACTAAGAGAGTGAGTAGAGTGAAGGCAAATGAGATAGAGAGAAGGAAAGGCCAGAGGTGAGGCCTTTGAATTTGAATTTTAGAAATATGGCATTTATATGAACTATAATATGCCTTGGTAGAGATGAAGAGAAAATGAATATTGCGAATACTATACCAAGATTTAGAGAAACAAAGAAAAGATGAAAAGATATAGTCGATCTGGGACATTTGATGTGGAGGACACGTCTCACAAAGTAAGAGGTATTGAGTTCTCCAAGCAGAAAGATCAGCAATACAAGAGGCCTGAGATAGAAAGCAGTAATTCAGTAGCATCAAGAGGCAGAGAGTTAACAAAGGGCAGGGGAGGGAAGAAGAGAACAAGAAGAGGCCATGGAATCTAAAACAGTAAGTGAAATGCTTTGTGGAAGTCAGAGAAGATACAGGCTAACATTCATTTGCTGTAAGTAGTAATTAAGAGGTCTAATAGGATAGGAAGAAAAGCTTGACTTTTACAAGAAGGCATAGAACCTTAAAGCAAAGGTATATGTCGTCAGTCACTAGTGGGGAACTTGAGGATTCATGCTTATATTGGTTATTAAGAGATTTTATGGTTAAAAGGGGGAAGACTTAGCCCAGTAGCTTAGCATAGTGGTAGAAGCTGGGAAAGAAGTGACTAGTATTCTTAAGAAGCACAGAAGAAATCTGCAGTGAGGAAAGATTAAAAGACAGGCATGAAGGTAAAATACTTCGTGAAAAACACTAGAGATGGACTCCAGAAGACACAGGAGTCTCTGAGGGAGACTTTGTAAGAAAATGATTTTAAGCTGAAAACGAGGCAGGGAGAACTCGGGGAAAAGGATCTTGGGTAAAGTAAAAGAAACAGACACTGGCTGAATGAAATAGAATGAGAATAAGACCGAGGCTTAAATATAGGACAAAAGTTTTGAGCCATTCCTATGGAAAATTTTAAATTGAGCTTAGAAAAGAATTTTTAGTGGATTTATAAACTACTGCTGGCCTAAAAGGTATAACATTGTATAGTGTTTATTGGTCACATTCAGCATATTTTCATATTTTCACTTCAGTACAGTATTAGAGTGGCAGGATTAGGGTTGACAAATTGAGAGAAATGAAAGCTAAAGAGGAAAAAATGCTTTAAATTGGTCTTAAGACCAACGTTGATCATTGGGAGCAGTGCTGGGACAGAGGTGGGTGGTATGTTGCAAGGTAACTGAATGGTTACAGGGTATCTGAGGAATTACTGTATTAAGGATGGGGCAAAGAGCATATTATGAAGGAGCAAAGAAACAGAAGCCATGGTAATTTATAAAGTAAGATTTAGTGATAACATTGAAAAGCTGAGGCCATGGAGGTGGAATAATTCTGGCTGATGATAAAACATAAGAATTGGCTCTGAAAGTCAGTTTCTAGTGTCACAAGAGGGGTTGGGCCGGAGATTTAGCTCAGTGGTTCTGTCGCCTGCCTTGCGAGTGCAAGGACCTGAGTTCGATCCCCGGTACCAAAAAAAAAAAAAAAAAGAGGGGTCACTGAAATTGATAAGATGAAGGAATCATGTGATTCAAAGAGAAAGATTATCAGTAGGGTGGCTAATAAAGGTGCCTACCCATGGCAGGAGATGGATGCTATAGATGGGGAGGAGAAGACCAACCAAGCATAGATTTCAAAATAAATGCATTAAATAATGATAGCCCAATGTTCATTCAAAAGCCAACAAGGTTCTGTTAGCTTCTTTTCCTAAGTACCCTTCCCAGAAAAATGGCTTATAATGTAAATCAGAGTGTGATTTACATGAGCAGATAGATGGAAGGGGTCATTGAATAACCGTGGGCAGACATAGAACTTTTTGTTCAAACAAAACCAGGGAAGCTGGTGCAGGGGTGAACATGCTATGAAAAAAATGGCTGTCATGCCATGTAGGGTTGGGAAATAAAAAGTTGTAGACTGTAGGGAATAGAGGTTTTTCTCAGAGTGGTTAATCTCATTTATAAAAATGAACAACAGCAAAATGGAATCAGTTATCAATTTGCAGGTTCTTCTACTCAGTGCCATTCACAAATACAAAAGAGCTTTGAGAATAGGGAGTAAATTTTATTAAATAGCCAATGAATGGGGCAAGTGGGCTCATGCTTTAAAGGGACTTTGTTCCTGCAGATCTGGAGTTTGGGTCTTTACTAGGCCTGAGTTGGGGGTGGGTGTGGTATGTGTGCTGTCATCAGTTTTTCACTGAGAAGGAGGACATCTCCAGGAATCAGGGTGCTGCCTCTTTTATTCCCTACTTTGGGTATTGTTAGATCTGTCATGGAACAGGGGGGTGTATTTTTACCATTATAATGAAATTACAGTGAGCCCAACCTCATCTGGAGTGTGCAGTGGCATCCAGACCAGATCAAGTCAGCTGGAGCCACCTCCCTGGTGATGGAGAGTATAAGATAACCCTATGATCTGCAGGTGGGAACATTTGGTTATCAGTATCTAGGCTTTAACATTCACAAGCAAGCAGAAGAGCTGAGAGAAAAATGGGTTGCTAGTAATTTCAGGGTTCAGTCTGGTGATATCATGAGATTAGCAGGTAGACAGGAGTCTCAGGCTAAGGGAAAGGCTACATTGAGCATACAGGACACATTCAGAGGTGATGTCTGCAAGTGTAAGTATTCCAGAAGCCTAGTGGGGATGCTGATGTAAAGGACCCTCTTTGGGTACTGGGGCTTCTCATGTGCGTGTGTGTGTGTGTGTGTGTGTGTGTGTGTGTGTGTGTGTGTGTGTGTTGGCTGAGTGAGGACTGTGAGCACTGCCTAGCTTCTGGTATAATATAAGCACTTCAGTAGTGCTAATAAAGGCAAGCATCTTTTTGAACCTACAAAACTTCCTCTGACACAGCGCTAGTTAGAGGATGACTGGGAACCCCAGCAGCAACATCCTTTGGGAGCTCATTAAAAATGCCAACTTCAGGACTGGGGATTTAGCTCAGTGGTTCTACTGCCTGTCTCACAAGCAGCAAGGTCCCAAGTTTGATACCTGGTACCAAAAAAAAAATGCCAACTTTTGCTCCTCTCTAGTCCTACTCAATTAGACTATGTGGGCTGCGGTCTGAAAGCCATTTTATCAAGTCCTCTTGGTTCTCAGGTATACTGAAATTTGAGACACATTTCTAATCCTCTGCAACAGTTGCCACACACCTAGGAGATGATCCCAGCAGAGGTTGGACCCAAAGGCTCTCACTGTCCACTTAGCTGGTCTCATGTCTTTGACAGAGGGCAGACAGAGGCCAAGTGATTTCTGATACCAAGATGTGGAGGGTTAGTTCAGCACCTCCCCAAGCAAAGGTCCTAACCCTGGGTATTCTGCATGTGCCCACAGAAGCCCTTTGGGATAACTTGCTTCATTGGCTGGCAGACGAGCTCTCTGAAGAAGGCACGGAGGCCCTTACCTCATCCCTCCCTCTACGCCGCAGCACCATGCAGCTCATCAAACTCAAGCACCCCGACAACCTCACAGAACAGATCCATGAACTTCTTTGCTTCTGGAAAAAATCACTTCCAACTTCCACTGACAAACTTCGCCTCCTAGTTCGTCATCTCCGCAAGATGGGCAGGAGTGACCTTGCAGAAGAGCTCAAATTCAAGTGGGAAAATAAAGTATTCACTGAACCCCAGCAGTGGTTTGATATGGCAGGGGAGTAAAAACTAGGTGACTCTTCTTTTTTGCCCTAGGAAAACGTTTATGGGTTATAAAGATGGTTTCTGTCAACTTGTATCAAGCAGTTTTCAAGTAACACTGATTGAAATGAGTCTATTTGATAGATATTTGAAACAAGGGAGAAGCAGTAATCAGACAAGACAAGGGTGTGAGCACCTCTCACTGCTGAGTGGCATGTATTCTGTTAATCTTGACTACCTTGGGTTTCAGCCAGGCCTGATAGCATTTGCAATACAGTTTTCCCCATTTACATTTTAATAGTCAATCTTGCTTTCTAAGACTATGATGCACAGAGTCACTTTTTAATTGTCATCAACATGAAACTAAACTAGTTATCCACAGACCAAAAATCCAGTTCAAGTTACGTAGGTACCATGGGAGCTACAGATAAAAACATAAAATAAATCAGGCTGATGTTAGTGACATCAACTCACTTTAAAGAAACAGAAAGGCTCAGAATATTTCAGCCACCAACTGCCGCAAACTTCTGTTTTACAAAAATATAGGTTGGGGTAGGGAAATTTTCATATTTTGCTATTAGTGAAATGAAGGAGTACAGAGAAAATAAAGTGTAAGAATTCAAGGCCTCGGGGCCGGGGATTCAGCTCAGTGGTTCCACCACCTGTGTTGCAAGCGCGAGGATTAGAGTTTGATCCCCAGTACAAAAAAAAAAAAATTCAAGGCCTCTTTCTACTTCAAAAGCAATGTGTTTTGTAGTCAGTTAACAGAAACCTTATTACATAAGGCTTGTATGCTCATCATTAAAAATAAACCTGTAGAGGGGCTGGTGATTTAGCTCAGTGGCACCGCACCTGCCTCGAAAGCCCAAGGTCCTGAGTTTGATCTCCGGTGCCAAAAAAGAAAAAAATTAAAAAAAATAAAATAAACCTGTAGAAAAACACAAACAAAAAGCATTTGCTAAAACCCTCTGTCCACTGATAATCCCTGTTTAGTGCAAGCACTGAGTCTGGAAAACCTAAAGCACTTTGACAATCTAGAGCAGTTTGATAGCAATGAGACATTACCTTAACCAGTTCATTAATGCAAAATCAACATGACCTTGGTTTGCAAACATCAGTAGCAATCAGTTTCAATTTTCAAATACCTAGAAATGAATAAAATTACCAGAAAAATTAAGCATTTTGATGACTTTCAAATTTAAAGACAAGCTTTTCATCTACAAATTAACCAGGGACTTGGCTATATATTTGGTTATGTATCGAAAAAGGATATCCTAATTTCCAAACACATTTTGAAAAAGAAACATTTTACTAGTCAAGATTTTTATTTTTTCTTGTTACTCAAAAGATAGAATGTGTATTTTCATGTGTTCTTGGAATGAAGAATACAGACTAAAATACTGATTATTTTTCTGATTACAAGGAAAATAAAAAGCAAATAAAATAAAATTTGACTTTTATTCTGCCACTGAAAATTACTATTATGAATATTTTGATGTATTCTCTTCCAATTTTTTCTTTCTTTTGGAAGGAAATATTTTATTTACACATACATAGATGTACAGAAATGCTCACATATACACACACGCTAGTATGTATTCATCTAACACGCATTGCCTCACTTGCCTGTCTTCTCACTCACACAATCTCCTTTGTTTCCCTGTATATACACTCACTCATGCAAACACACACATGCACAGATCCCCTCCACACACCTCTCACAAACACACTCTCAAGCACACGTGCAAATAATTTACCTCACAGCCTCACACCCACTCATACACCCCTCCTGTACACCCTGCTTCCACCTTTCACGTGTACACACTTTTCCACTTCCACACACCTTGCACACAGATGCAGCCTCAGATCTACTTGTACCCTCTCACACATCCTCTTGCAAACAGTGTCTCGCACATCGTGCACTCTCACATCTCCTACTCACATATGCCCAACACCACACACACCCCTCAGACATACACACAGAAGCACACCTTATGAATTTCCGGTACACCTTCACCTGCACACCTATGTTCTCACAAGGACACTCTTTGTCACATGCCCCATTCCTGCTCTTCTCCCACATTCACATACGTATTCTTATAGGCAAACAAGTGGACAGACACACACACACACACACACACACACACACAGCTTTTCATACACATGGACACATTTTCCCAGCATCAAATTGCATACGTCATTACAATAGTTCAACAAGGCAAAAATATATAAAGACAACAACTGATCGACTCTTCAGTAACTTTTCTCCTTTAGGTAACTGAAGCAATCAGTCTGATATGCGCTGTTCCTCTGCCCCTGGACACCCGCACAACTTCCCAGTCTTGCATACCTGCATTCTATTGGGATGACTGACCTGTATGGGTCCCATCAAAGATGAGGCCCTTGGCTTCTTACTGCTTTTGGCTAATGGGGAACCCCAGCAGGAGACCAGAAGGAGGGAAGAGAGTAAGTCAATGCTGTCCCTGTCTTTTGTCCATGCTCACCATGGCCAGGCTGTGTGCCTCACCCAAGGTTATTACTACTCCTCTAGAGTAGCCCCCAGTGGGCCACTATCTTCTGGGTTTTGACAGCTGGTTTTCCTTTTGTGTCTTCAGATCTAGAGGTAGCACTAGCTTTCTTGCTCAGAGTAACTTTACTATCCTTTATGGTTCCCCTATATCTGACTTCCCTTTTAAGATAAAACTTAATTTTGCAAATTTGAATAGATAATATGTTTCTTACAGAAACCCTGCCTCTATATCTCTGCATTTCTTTCTTATGCTCTTAGCAACTTATATATTTTCTAGTATGACAGTTCTTTTTTTTTTCTTTTTTCTTTTTTTTTTTTTTTGGTAGTACAGGGAATTGAACACAGGGCCTTCTCACTGAGCCATATCCCCATCACTTTCTTTATTTTTTATTTTGAGACAGGGCCTTGCAAAGTTGCTAAGTTTCTCTGGCTGGGTTTTAACTTGTTGTCCTCTTGCTTTAGTCTCTTAGAGTGCTAGGATTACAGGTGTGTACCATCATACCTGGGTAGTCTCTTTTTATTCAACTTTGTTCTGTTGAAGTTCACCTCTACTGTCATGTGACATTGTGGTACTCATTCTTGTTATTGTATAATATTTCATTATCTGCATATACTGAAAATTACATATCTATTACACTGCAGTTGGGCATTTGATTTGAGTGGATTCCATTTTGAGGCTATCATACACCATGCTATTATGAATGTTCTTTCTATGCCTTTTTGTGAACAGTTTCATTTCTTCCAGGTGCTACCTACAAGTTGTATAATAGATTGCCATCATTAGTTACACATTGTGGCATATTCAGGATCATTTAATAATTAAGTCTTGGACATGATTGCTGAGGTGCCTATTGTATGCCAGCCAGGGGGTAAGCAAGAGCTAGCATTCCTTTTGTGTCTTCAGGTCTAGAGATAGTACTAGCTTTCTTGCCCAGCATAACCGTAATATTCTTTGTGGTTCCCCTGTATTTCTGTCTTCCCTTTTAAGGTAAAACTTAAAAGGGAATCTTTGTATCTCAAATCACACCAATTTCGCTAAAACTCTTTACCATCATGACTTTGTTAATTATTAAACATTCAATTTCATAAGTAAAATAGTCGTAACATTTATTACTTTAACAAGACCTATGGTATTAAAACAGTCTTCTTAATTAAATTCTTATTATATCTGGAGTGTAAATTCTTGATCAGAGCAGCTAATCTATAAAATGTAGTTTAAATGAACACATACGTAATATCAGACTGAATTATCTGAAATACTTTAAGGTAGAAATATCTTAACAAGTAACATAAGCAAGCTTCATAGGATATCATAATCCAGTTTTCAAGACAGCTAAATTTTGTGGGGAAAGTTCTTTTGTTGAGACTCCATGTTTCTCAGTGGGACGTTTTTGGCTGCCTCCTGAATTTTAGGCTATTCGGCGTTTCTGACCTCTGCCCACCAAACGCTCCTCAGCTACGTGACAAGTAAAATTCCTTCCACACAGTTCTGCTCATGAGAGTGGGAGGCAAAGGGAGGGTGTCAAGAACCACTATTCAACTTTTCCCTGGAAGTAGGACTTGAGGGAGAGAGAGAGCGCAGGCAAGAGAAACTAAGGGAAATTTAGACCATTACAAGTCCTAGAGCCCAGCTTAAATTGTCCCACTGCACCAGCATTTGCAATCTGTGTTGGAAATTGTCTGACGACTTGGCCAGAAAGGTTCTCAGCAAGGGGGCCAGAGCTGAGGCATAGAAAGAAAAGTTGATCTCAGGTACAAAGTCAAGCACTTTGAAATGAGAAGGGCAATCATGCAGCTGCTGAGGGAAATGCTGAGTGAGGTCAAAATCACACTGACGCAGACTGGGAGTTCCCCTGTAGTTTAGCCAAGCGTGGCTTTTGTGATCACATCTTTTCAGAATTCCCCTGTGTTCTCTGCACATTTGGACAGGCGCCGCATCACTTAACCCTTTGCCTCTGTCTCTTTCAATGCCAGCCACCCCCACACTTATTTCCTAGCATATAAAATGATTTGTTTATCTACTATGGTTCTTATTTTCTGGAAATAAGTAGTCTCTTAAGTGCATACGCACAAAGGCCAGCATGGTACTCGTGCTCTTTGAGGTTTTCTGGTTAATGTAGAACTCTCAATGGTGCTCGCTGTTTGTTATCCTTATAGTAGAGGTGAGAAAACTTCTGGGTCAGAAACCAAATGTTTATTTTCAAAATTCTTTTTCTCTCTATTTCCATCTTTCTACCTCTTGGTTGCTTCCCCAACCCCTTACATGTTTGTTCTCTTCCAGCACCTTGGGATCAGTGCAATATCTGTGCACTAACGTGATATCTGGACCCTCAGATGTGGCTTCATCTTTCTTCTAGAAGCAACCCTGGGGCCTTGCTTTTGCTTTTTTCTGAACCTGTGTTTGAAAAGACAGAAAATTAGTTCAGATTATAAAAATTTGTCTTGCCATGAATCAGGCTGGAATAACAGACAAAGCCCCCGGAAAGTTAAGAGGAATGAGTGTTTCCCCAAGAACACAGTGCAGCTCTGAAGTGCCACTTCTTTGAGTGGCCACTGCTTTTAGACATACTGAGAAACCCTCTCCACCAAAGTCATGGACTATCAGAAACTTTGCTGTTTGAAATCATATCAGAAAGAAAGAAATGTCCCTTTCCGGCCTGGAAGATGGAAATCACTTTGACATAGAAAAGCATTCTCAATTTACACGCCAGGTACCGGACCTCAGATACAGGGTTTCTGGATACAACACTGCACAATAATTTGGACGAGATTGCTTCCTAGGAAATCAGACTCCAGATCCACTTTGCAGGGCAGACTTGATATGAACCCTTTCTCCACAGTTTGCTTTGATCCCCTTGAAACATTCAGCCCCACCTTAACCCCATGCACTAAAATACCTCTGACTTTGCCTTTGTTCAGTGAGACACCCACCATTCCTCAGGTGCTCCTTTTCTCCCATGGCAGTGAGTCAGTAAACTCATCTTTGCTGAATTTCCAGCATGTGCCTCATGGTCTCTCCATGATCGAGCCACCTAGATGACCCTCCCATGTTCAACCCAACACTTCTCTGATTAGCTGCCTATTAGAATCCCCAGGAGATTCCTGGATACTTTCTGGGAAATTCTGATTGAATTAATCTGGAGTGGGCTTTGGGATTAAGAATCATAAAGTTCTTCAAATGCAGCCAGGCTTAAGAATAATTTTTTCTAGTCAAATGGACCAAAAGAAGTACGAAACGGGTGGTATGGCAGGACCAAAACAGAACCTTCTAAATCGAAATCTTTGGCTATGGATCCAAGGAGTCTGTATGGTCAGTGAAGGCCTCGAGTCATGTTTACATCCAAGGAATGAAAAGAAATTGCCTACTGTGTTCTACTTCCTGTCCAGAGCACCCTCTCAGTTTTTATTTTTATTTTTTATGGTTAGCTCTGGACCTAGAGTAACAGAAGAAAATGTGACAGAGACAGTTCTGTGCTCTGCTGAATACAAACATTTTTGTTTTAGAAAGATCCTGAGACAAAGCAAGCAGGGTGGGGTGTGTGCCTGAGGCAGGGGTTGGAGCTGTTGAGGAGAAACACTCCCCCCAGCCTCTCATTGGAAAAGGAATTTAGATTTAGGAAATGAGAAGAGCCTGCCATAATCAAAGATAAACTGCAGTTCACTGTACACATATCTACATACCGTGAATTAATATTTTCATCATTTCATTCTAATGAATAAAATACTCCATTGTATTTGTGTGCTAAAAAATTTAAATGCACGGTAATAAAATATATTCTTTTAAGACTTATTTGGGGACATTTGTACATATGCTGAGAGCATCAAAACTGGAAGTGACCCAAGACCTGCTTCGCCTGAAAGGCCCTGCCTGTGACAGAGAAACCCAAACCGTTCTTTAGAAATAATCAAGGCAAATGTCCAGATTTCACCACAAGGGGGCGTCTGTGTCTTAAGTAAAATGAACACATAGTAAGACCTTACAAAGAAATTTCTTTATGTAGTAAACGATCTATTTGCACGACACTGTAAAAAAAAAAAGCTACTTTTGGGGAGAGGAATAAATATATTATTGATGTAAAATTACATTATTTTCTAGAATTTATGTTCTAATATTCTGAAATATCTAATTCTGATTTAATAAGAAACAGTATATACTGATTGCTGCATTTATAGAAGTCTTTATGTTGTATCTTCTCTTTCATCAAAATAATTTAAATGGTAATGTGATATATTATTGATTACTGGAACTCTGTAATTTTTAAATTACGGAGTCTTGAAATAGCAAGTGCAAGTATGAACTTCTGATAGCTATATGAAATAAATATACTTTTAATTTGCTTCATTTTCCAATAAATAATATTCATTGACCTTATTTCTAAAAAATTACCTTCTAATTTCTGAAATGTTTTGAATAGGGTGTTGCCATGGTTTGTCAATAAATAAAAGTGTCTAACATATATCGAAAATGCATTTCTGAATTAGGATTATTATCTTCAAAATAATCAGGTGACTTTTTCAAAATATAGGTTTTAGAGTGATATATTTTGTGAAATACATTCTAAATAAAACTGGGTATTTCTTTTTATACAACACATTTCAAAATACATAAACCAACAAGTGTGATGGCAATAGAACAGTCACTGAACATAAAGTAAACAAACCTCAACAGACAACAGCAAAAACTGAGTAACACAAGTGAAAATAGTTGAATATCTAAGAAAGAGTGCTAAAATGTGGTTGATGTGTTAACATATTTGCTGCTCTTCCTTGTGGGTGGATTATCCCTGCTCCATTGATGTCATGCTAGGACACATGTTTCAAAGTGTGCAGTGAAATATGAGGGCTATACAGTATTTGAGTAGAAGCTTTAAGAATCATTGAGTGTTCTCCACTGTGTTTCTTTTTCTCTCTGTCATGAGACCAGCAATGTTCCAATGAGGGGTGCTTCATTAGCCTAGGTTTGGGTACATGGGCGAGATCCACAGCCTATTTGTGATATTAGCATGAAAATATTGAAAACATATTTGTTGTTATAACTTCCCATTATCCTGGTTGATAAAATTAATTGTCCAAGCATAATGAAGAACATACTCTGTTGACTACTGAAGCTATCAGACGTTAGTGTTAGGAAAAGCTCAGCTGTGGGCTCTCTCAGGCAAAACGAAGCACTGTGGAAAGATTGGAATTATTGCTAGGGGTGGGCAGTGGATGGCTCTAGCAAATGGAAACATTAGAAGTTGTGACTGGAGTAGCAAAACCACATATCATGGCACCATAAAATATTACTAATAGGTCCTAATTTATTGAGCGTCATCTACATACCAAGGATTTTTTTATGTATAATTTCATTTCATTCTCATAGCACCCTTTAATTTGATGTTATTTTTTTCCTTTCTTCTTCGTAACACAATAAATTTTGAAATGTTAAGTTCATTCCTTTTTTCACTCATTCATTCATAACTAAATCAACTAATATTAATTAAATGCCTATTATAAATCAGGTGGTACAGTTATGTTGTCAAACCCTTGCTTTTTTAACCCCAAAGCCTATATTCTCTCTAACCCATAGGGTTCTGTGGTAGGCAGAATTCTAAAATGACGCTCAGGATTTCCTGCATGAAGGGAATTCCAGGTCAGAAATGTTATCCAGGCGGCCCCTCTGGTTTTGAGTATAGCTCCCAGAAAATGGCACTCAGCAAAACAATGGGGACATCAGTCCTGCAGCTACAAAGAGATAGATTTTGGCAACAGTCTGGTGGAGCTTGATACGTGTCCCTAGTGACAGAGGCAGCTGAGGACACCTGCAGTGCCGTCTTCTGAGACTGATCCTGAGCAAAGGACTGACTAAATATGCCCGACTCATGCACATAAGAATATGTGCTACTTTAGGTCACTAAGCAGGAGACATTGGAGCACAGGAGCCTGCACCAGCCTGGGCAGGTGTGAGAGCCCATCTCAAAAACAGAAGATCCATAGAAAATGAATGAACCGTGGGTGGGTAACTTTGAGTCATTAATTTCAAGAATAATTTGCTTTTATAAAACAGGAAAATATGATGGTAAAGTTCAAAAGTATGTTCAGTCAAAAAGAACAAAGCAAAAGAAAAGAAGTGATGAATGATTATACTACTGTATTGCTATGCTAAGCTTCTTTCTATATACCAGTACTTTCTATTGTCTTCTTTTCAAGGTAATTCCTGAATAATTTTAATTTTTCCATACACACTAATTGAGTTATTTGTTGACTCTGCATGAGGGCTTGTGACAGTTTTAATCCACCCACAATAGATGACTTTGAGCATGAGATATTTTCTAGAACCTGAGTCATTAATTTAGACATTCCCATTCTTGAAAACTGGTCATGACTACACAGTTCTCTGTGGTAGTTAGGCTAGGCTGCTGAGTGCTTTCTTTTGTGCAAAACTCAGAAGTCTATTCAAAAGTTTTTCCCATGAGGAAAATAATAGGACCAAATAAAAAGGCATGTTCATTTTTATAGTATTATTTCTATGCACTTATTTCCTAAATATTATCCTTGACTTCTCTTCATTTATGTTTTTTTCTCTATTTTTATTTATGTACCATATGTTAAACATTAGTTAAATGTTTGAGATTTTTAGTTTTTGGCAAGTCATTTTACTTTTGTGCAATATTTGTTTTTTATTTGATATTATTATTCTGTAGCAAAGCCTTCATGAACAGTTTTAAATTTTTAAAAATTAATTTTATTGGTACATTTTAGGTATATAATATAATGACATTCATCATTGGAAATTTGCACCTTTACATAATCTCTCCTGGTTCTTACTTTTTTCCCCATTCCCCTGCTCTCCCTTTAACCCCTCTACCCTTCCCTATTTACAAAGATTTTGTTTCCATTTTTTCATTTCCTCATATTAATTTCATTCCCTTCTTTCCTAAATTTTTTATACATAAGTGTATAATAGAATGTCACTTTACTAAAATAAAGGACCATTATTTTCAGGGAATTTTTTTCCTGTTTCAAATCTTATGCTAAGAATCAGTTGGTATTGTTAGAAAAGTTTGGATAATATGCTACAAGACAGATGTTTACACAATGCAGCCTTGAAAATTTATCAAGAGCACAAATACAAAAATAAGTCAAAAGATCAGTAAACTTGTCATCTAACCTACAGTCCTATGCAACTTAATGAGAATTTGTTCAAAGTTCTTAAGCAGCAAGTCTTCTCTGATGTCTTCCCTGAAGTAGGTTCCATTCTTTTTCTGTCCTTCTTTCTTTTAATAAATCTTTCATTCTTCATTAGTATTCACTGTCAGAAAGCCCTCAGTTCAAATTCCTTCTTCCACTTTAACTTGTTCCATTGACTTACAGGTCTTTATTCCCCCAAACCGCCTTCTTTCCCAGTTGTTCTTTTAAAGTGTTTGGGGATGTAATTACCATAGGTTTCAATATCCTTGTTTCAGTTAATGTCTCCTGTTGTCTTTTTGGAAAAGAATAGTACTTGTCTTATTTATTTGAAGCTTCCACTGTTTTGAATCGTATATAAAGAACTGAAATTTCCACTCCCTAGTCACTGAATAAAAAGCTACAGTCAGCACTAAAGGAATTATTCATTTCTTTTATAAAACCTTGAGGAGGCACACTCTGTCTTTAGGAGAAGACTCTGGGTCAGAACATACAAGATTTCATAGCACAGGCTGTGAAGTTTCTGGCCTGTGACCTATATGAGAACATCAGAATTAGATTCTGGGTCAGATGTTTTGACTCCCTAGTTTAGGCTCTGAAATTTTCTTATGACTTTGTGCAAGTTCCATAATATCTGCCTCATTTTTGTTTCATTTAAAAGGAAAAGGAATGGATATATCTGGAATAGAAAATATACTGCTGGGGGGGGTTTCTTCTATCTGAATCCATGCAGATTATAATACTATTCATCCACTCATTTATTCAAATTCAACCGAACCTTCCTTCTTGTATGCAACAAATTTCAACAAAGTTATCAACCTGGCTGAGTTGCAATTTAACAACAACGAAAAGATATGCTATTCTTAGGATACATGGTCTCCAAGTGCACTTCTAGTTTTCCAGACTTCCATGATGTTGTACATCCATCTCCTGCGCAAGGAACCTGGTGTGAACTCTAGAAGTGCTCCACTGGGCTCCCGTTGTCCTCCGTGCCTTCCTTGTTGCCTTTTTATAAATGCAGGGTGCAGTTTGCCTGCTACTGTGTAGAAAGAACTGTGAAGACAGTGGTTCCCACACAGTGTGAACCAGCATCTACTGAAACACAGATTACAGTACAGGGTTCATCTGCAGTTGTTCATTCATTGGGTGGAGACAAAACCCTCAAATCTGTAATTCTAGTAAGTTTTCTGGCGGTTGAGATGCAGCTCTTGTGAGGATCATACTTAGAAAACCATTGCTATCTCAAGCATTCCTTAACCTAGAGTCATAAATCCCCAAGGCCTACTGGTAGCTGTGAGGGTGTTTATTAAAATAATGAGTTAAAGCATTTGTAGAGGCACCTTTACTAACCTCCTATGAATGTAGCCAACAAAGCCCATAAACATTAACAGCAATAGAAATGTTAAGGCTGAATTGTACTCCATATACCAGGACCATTCTGATTAGGCAAACACTGTCAGAGGGTCTGGCAGCTCCTGAACTGGAGGTGCACAGTAAAGTCAACCTCTTCTATCTGAGGAGGTTAGCATCGAGCTAGGGATGGAACAAAACCACACATTTCATTTTTACTTATGCCGTGATGAAACTCTGTGTCATTTTGTGATTCTACACGGCACTGTAGTGGGGTGTCACTGATATATCTTCAAGACTGATTGTCTCTTCAGATACTGATTCTAATGTGGTGCTCCTGGTGCTGGTGGTGAGCAGCACTTAGATGACATGCAAGCTGGCTCATAATCACACAGCATCCACCATCTGAGGACTTTGCACTTTCATTTTTTTGCTTACTTGTTAAGTGTTTAGGTTTCTCCCATCCCAAATCAATAATCTAACAACAGTCATTCACACTCAATGAGAATTTTACTTGGTGTGTTTCCAGTTTGGGATATTTGTATTGTTTTATTTCTTCTTGGATAAAAATGTGAAGCAAATAAAGAAGACTTGGAAAGAAAGAAAGCACTTGATGCCCCTTGTATGTTCCAACACTGTTTCACTTTGTCCTGTCATCACCTAAGGCTATAGGGTATTTTTATTAAAACTTTCTTTACATCATTCGTGTTCCCTAGTGTATCTATTCTCTTTGGTTTTGTTATTAATTTCTATAAATGTAGATGAGTTAGTAAGTTCTCAAGGCAAATAATTTTATGAGCTTGATTAAAAACATGCCCAGAGTATAAAGTCACTAATAAATTTTTTTGACATTTTATTAATTATATTCCTAGGGCTATTTGGTAAAACAACAAAAAACTTCAGTGATTCAAAGCCGTTAACACTCTAAAAAAAATTGGACACCTTAAATTGCTTTTGTTTATGTTTACTATATTAGTCACATTTTACTATCATGCTATAAACTAAAACAGAAATATTTATAATTTTGATGAATTGATTTAAAAATTATAAATCTACCATATATTAACACAAATGACAATTTTCATTAAAATAATTATTTCCCACACAACAAAAATGATGAGAATGGTAATTGTTTAAATCTTTTGCAAATCTCTTTAATATCTACTTTCACTAAACAAAATGGCTGGAGTCCTCATATCTACTTCTGCATTCAATTTTCACACATCATGCAAAACTGGGGAAATCTACTGCATACCAATGAGAATGGGAATGAAATGGGTGCATTAGATCTCAGTAGTGAGCCACTCACCTTCCTTTTATTCCTAAATATCAAGACATTTCTCTACATGTAATTATGATTATTTTACCAGGAAAAATAGGTAAGAAAATATTATTCACTTTATTAAACACTAACTGAGCTGTCAAATCTAGCTGACCATCACAATCATTGTTGAGTTTTCAAAAATTCAAGTTTTTATACAAAAAGCTGGGGATTCCAAGTCAGTGGTATCATCAGATCATTCTCACAGTCAGACTTAAGAATCACTGCATAGAGATCTGTGCACGCCCTACCGAGGTCCTGAGTCACGAGGAAGATGCCGAATCAGCCCACTGCAGACAGGCAGGCCTGCCCACACCCTACCGAGGTCCCCAGTTGCGTGGAACACACGCCGAGTCAGCCCGCTGCAGACAGGTAGGTCTGTGCACACCCTACCGAGGTCCTGAGTCACGCGGAAGACAACAAATCACCCCGCTGCAGACAGGCAGCCACCTGATTCCACATTACCAAGGTGCAGAGGACACCAGACCACCAGACCAAGGTACTGAGTCCCACTGTTCCCCGCCCAGAGGGAGGGGCTTCTGAGCCGTCCCACTGCTCCTGGTCCAGAGGAAGGGGCTTCCCGGTCACCATCCCTCCAGCTGCTCCCAGCCCAGAGGAAAGGGCTCTTGGGCCACCTTCTGTCCCGCTGATCCTGGCCCAGAGGAAGGGGCTTCCGGGCCACCATCCCTCCCACCACTCCCGGCCCAGAGGGAGGGGCTTCTGAGCCACCATCCCACTGCTCCTGGTCCAGAGGAAGGGGTTTCCTGGCCACCATCCCTCTGGCTGTTCCTAGCCCACAGGAAAGGGCTTTTGGGTCACCATACCTACCGCTGCTCCTGGCCCCTGTCCCACCTCACCCAGCTCAGAGGAGGTAATCCATGCAGGTGCTAATAGCCCCCTGCCCCAGCCGAAATGAGAAAACACATAAATAAGTCTCAAAACCAGACTTCCAGATCACCTACAGCAACCCCAAAGGAAAATGAGATGGAACCCTCTGATACTCAACCACCTGGACCCACTGAACTGGCAACAAAAGGGGATCTGGAAAAAATGAAATCAGAAATAATTTCGCAGATAACAGGAGAAATTGTGCCCTTAGTGCAAGACATGATTAATAAATCTAGAGAGGAGCTGAGGAACATGATGGAATCCCAACATAAGAAACAAATGGAATCCATAAAACAGATGCAATTAGATTTCCAGGACATGAAAAACACTATTGAAAGTCTACACAGCAGAATGAGCAGGTGTGAGGATAGAATTTCAGATATAGAAGATAAGATTGCAATTAGTGACCAGGAAAAGAAAAATTGCTTCAAAATTATAAGGGAACATGAGAAATCAATCCAGCAGCTGCTAGATGATGCAAAAAAGAATAACATAAGACTGATTGGGCTCAATGAAGAAACAGGAGAGAGTGCAGATGACATAAAAAAATCTCTTCACAGATATAATGGCAGAAAACTTCCCAAGCAGGGGAAAAGAGCTTGACATAGAGATAAGTGAGGCATATAGGACTCCAAATAGCCTTGATCAAAAAAAATCTACACATAGGTATATAATTGTTAAGATTCCAGAAACACAACAGAAGAACAAAGTTCTCCAAGCAGTCAGAGGAAAGAAACAAATCACATACAAAGGAAAGCAAATCAGAATCACAGCAGACTTCTCAACACAAACCATCAAGGCAAGAAGAGCTTGGAGTGACATATTCCAAGACCTAAAAGAAAACAGCCTCCAACCCAGATTGATGGACCCTGCAAAACTATCTTTCAAAATGGATGGAGAAATAAGATACTTTCATGACAAAGAGCACCTTAGGAACTTCATGAATACCAAACCAGCACTCCAAAGAATTTTACACAATATCCTAGGAACAGACATTGAGGATCACAACCCCAGGAAGCAAAGCAGAATGAACTCATCTGGCATGACAAGAAATTAAATATAAAGGGGGAGAACCCAATAAAAAGAAAAAGTCATGGCAATGACAAGTCAATATGTTTCAGTTATAACCATCAATGTTAATGGTCTCAATTCACCAATCAAAAGAAATAGACTGGCAGAATGGGTCAAGAAGCAAAATCCAACAGTATGCTGCATACAAGAAACACACTTCATTCAAAAGGAAACTCATAGACTGAAAGTTAAAGGGTGGAAAACAATACTGCATGTGACAGGAACCCGAAAAAAAGCAGGAGTAGCTATTGTCTTGGCAGATCAAGTAGATTTCAAACCAACACTGATTAAGAGAGAGGAAGAAGGACACTACATCCTTGTAAAGGGAAGAATCCAAGAGGAAGAGATGACAATCATAAATATCTATGCACCAAACACTAGTGCACCCAACTATCTAAAACAAATACTAATGGACATGAAAAGCCATATATGTACTAATACAATTGTTGTGGGGGACCTCAACACCCTACTGTCACAAATAGATAGATCAAGTAGACTAAAAATAAGTAATGAAATACTAGAACTCAATTGAACTCTTGAACAAATGAACTTAACAGATGTTTACAGAATCTTCCACCCCACAAAATCAGAATACACATTCTTCTCAGCTGCACATGGGTCATTCTCAAAAATAGACCACATACTCACACATAGAACATGTTGAAGTAAGTGCAAAGGAATTGAAGTTATCCCCTGTATATTATCAGACCATAGTGCGATGAAATTGGAGATCCAGAGCAAAAGAAACTCAAAAAATTTCATAAACATGTGGAAATTGAACAACACACTTCTGAATAACCAATGGGTCACAGAGAAAATTAAAGAAGAAATCAGACAGTTCCTTCAATTAAATGACAATGACAATACAACATATCTGAATCTATGGGACACAATGAAAGCAGTCTTATGAGGGAAATTCATAGCAGTGAATACACATATTAGGAAACAGAATGGGCCCAATTAAACAACCTGATGCTGAACCTCAAGCTTCTAGAAAAAGAAGAGCAAGACAACCCCAAAGCTCATACAAGGGAAGAAATTATAAAGATCAGAGGAGAAATCAATGCAATGGAGACTAAGAGAACGATACAAAAAATCAATGAAGCCAAGAGTTGGTTCTTCGAAAGAATCAACAAAATTGATAAACCTTTAGTCAACCTTGTCAGAAAAAGGAAAGAAAAGGCCCAAATCCATGCAATTATGAATGAAAAGGGTGAAATTACAACAGACCCAGCAGAAATCCAGAGGATCATTAATACCTACTTCCAGAACCTATACGCCAAAAAGATGTAAAACAGAGAAGAAATGGACAGATTCCTAGATACATATGAATTACCAAAGTTGAACAAAGAAGACCTAAAAATTCTGAACAACCCAATATCAACCAATGAAATTGAAAATGTAATTAAAAACTTATCACCTAAGATAAGCCCGGGCCCTGATGTCTTCACTGCTGAATTCTACAAGACATTTAGAGAGGAACTGCTGCCACTACTGTTAAAACTCTTCAATGAAATTGAAAAGGAAGCAATACTCCCAAATTCATTCCTGGAAGCAAGCATCACCTTGATCCCCAAAGCAGAGAAAGACCCAACCGAAAAAGAGAACTATAGGCCAATCTCACTAATGAACATAGATGCAAAATTCCTTAATAAGATAATCACAAACAGAATGCAGAAGATCATCAAGAAGATCATACACCCTGATCAAGTGGGATTCATCCCAGGGATGCAGGGATGGTTCAATATATGAAAATCAATTAATGTAATACACTATATCAATAAAGCCAAGGACAAAAACCATATGATTATCTCCATAGATGCAGAAAAAGCATTTGACAAAATCCAACATGCATTTATGATAAAAACCCTACAAAAAATTGGAATAGATGGTCTCTACCTCAAACTGATAGAAGTCATTTATGAAAAACCAACATCTAATATCATACAAAATGGTCAAAAACTGAAATCCTTCACACTCAAATCAGGAACAAGACAAGGATGGCCACTATCACCACTCTTGTTCAATATAGTTCTGGAAACATTAGCCACGGTAATTAGACAAGAGAAAGAAATAAAAGGTATAAAGATAGGAAATGCAGAAGTCAAATTGTCATTATTTGCAGATGACATGATACTCTATATAGAAGACTCCAAGAACTCCACCAAAAGTCTTCTAGACTTAATAACCAAATTCAGTCAAGTAGCTGGTTACAAGGTCAACACACAAAAATCAATAGCTTTCCTCTACACAAATGACAGACTCACTGATAGAGAAATAGGGCAAATAATTCCTTTCACAATAGCATCCAAAAAACTGAAATACTTAGGAATCAACCTAATGAAAGAAATCAAAGACCTCTTCTCTGAAAAGTATGGCACTCTGAAAAGAGAGATTGAAGATGATATCAGAAAATGGACAGACATCCCCTGCTCCTGGGTAGGAAGGATTAATAGAGTGAAAATGGCCACACTTCCAAAACTGCTATATAGATTTAATGCCATTCCAATTGAGATCCCAGCAGCATACTTCATAGACCTCAAGAAAAAAATCCAAAAGTTCATTTGGAAAAAGAAGAGACCCAGAATAGCAAAAGCAATTCTAGGTAACAGAGACATGGCAGGGGGTATCACAATCCCCAACCTGCAACTCTACTACAAAGCCACTGTGATAAAAACAGCATGGTACTGGCAAAGAAACAGGCTCAAGGACCAGTGGAATAGATTAGAAGATGCAGAAACAACGCCAGCACACTCAGCCATCTCATGTTCGACAAAGGAGCCAAACACCCTCACTGGAGGAAAGATAGCCTCTTTAATAAATGGTGCTGGAAAAATTGGGTTTCAACTTGCCAAAGATTAAAACTAGACCTGTATCTCTCACCATGCACTAAACTAAAATCAAAATGGATTAAAGATATAAATATTAAAATAGAAACTCTGAACCAGTTGGAACAGAGGTTAGGTAGAACCCTTGAAGACATCGGTGTAGGACAAGATTTTATGAACAAAACCTCAGTTGCCCGTGAACTAGCACAAACAATCAACAAGTGGGATCTCTTCTTATTAAAAAGCTTCTGCACAGCAAGAGAAACCACCAGCAGTGTGAAGAGACAATCCACAATGTGGGAAAAAATCTTCACCTGCTCTTCCTCAGACAAAGGTCTACTATCTCGAATCTATAAAGAACTTAAAAAGATCAGACCTCCCAAATTTAAAGACCCAATCCAAAAATGGGCATCTGAAATGAACAGACATTTCTCACACAAAGAAGTAGAAATAGCAAATAAATACATGAAAAAAGGTTCGACATCAGTGGTCATTCGTGAGATGCAAATCAAAACAATGCTGAGATTCCACTTCACTCCAGAAAGAATGGCTGCTATCATGAAATCAACCAATAACAAATGCTGGCGGGGCTGTGGGGAAAGAGGAACCCTGCTCCACTGCTGGTGGGAGTGTAGACTGGTGCAAGCACTGTGGAAATCAGTATGGAGATACCTCAAAGAACTAGGACTGGAAATCCCATTTGACACCACTATTCCACTGCTGGGGATCTTCCCCAAAGAATTAAAAGAATCATACCACAGTGATATATGTGCACCCATGTTCATAGCAGAACAGTTTGTAATAGCTAAAACTTGGGAACAGCCCAAATGCCCATCGACTGGAGACTGGTTAAAGAAAATGTGGGTTTTTTTTATAAAATGGAGTACTCCTCAGCCATAAAAAATGAGAAATTAGAGACATTTATAGCTAAGTGGATGCACACTGAGGGAATACTCTTAAGTGAAATAAATAGGACACAGATGTGTAAATACCAAATAGTTTCTCTGGTGTGAGAAACTGAAAGTGTAAATAAGCACTAAATGTATAATAGGTAATGTGAAATAGGAAGAAAAGGGGCAAAGGGGAAGGAACTGGGAGGGCTAAGGGAAGGGACAGAAGGGAATGGGATTAATATGAGAAAATGGAAAAATAGGAACAAAATTTTTGTAAATAGGGAGGGCTGGAGGGGTTGAAGGGAGGGCTGGGCAAGGGTGAAAAACAAGAACCAAGAGAGACTATGTAAAGGTGCAAATTTCCAATGATGAATGTCATTATATTGTATACCTAAAATGTACCAATGATTAGAATGAATAATCGATAATGTAAAATAGGAATAAAAGGTCCAAAGGGGTAGGGGTAGTGGGAGGCACAGGGGAAAGGAAAGAAGGGAAAGGAAAAAATGATGAGAAATGGAAAAAATGGAAATAAAGTCTTTGTAAATATGGAAGGGTGGAGGGCGTGAAGGGAGGGCTAAGAATGGGGAAAAAATAAGAACCAAGATGCATTATATAAAGGTACAATTCCCAATGAGAAATGTAATTGTGTTGTATACCTACAATGTACCAATAAAAGAATTTAATACAAAAAAAAAGAATCACTGCATAAAACTCTTTAAATATACATGGTACATATTTGAAATTACAGAACTTGTTTCATTGTAAGGCTTGACTCTCATCCTTATAATGTTGCTATTCACTTGCTTTCATTTTTGTTGAAATTCCAAAGACATGAAAAGGAAAAACTACATCATTTATATTTTTATATGCATCATTATATCATCATACACTACATCTTGTGCATAGTGTGCACTCAGTACATTTGATTGCAATTAATTAACCCAAGGGGTCAAATGACATCTAGAATTTCCTGGGTTTGACACATTGCTGCACTAGAGAAGCAGGGTTTTGGAGCAATGTGTTGAAAGGTCAGCTGGAATCCAAGGCTGCTTTTGGCAGCTCCAGGTGTGCCTCATATTTCACCCAGAACCCCAGTGCAGGTTGATGAAAAGCCCTGCTTTTTCATGAGAACCAGGAAGTGTTCAGTATGATAGGTCACTGGCACAGTCAGTTTAAAGCCTGTATTTTACCAACATAAAGACAATGTTACTAACATGTAATAGTTGACACTTGCACAGATTCTATGTCAACTTTATCAAGTAAAGTTAGAGAATAAGAAGGGACAAGTAGTTTTTTTTTTTTTTTAACAACATCAATACTTCTTCTGGAGACAATCAAGGGGAGGAGAAACCAAAGAAAAAAATATGCTAGTACATATCTTTCACTATGAAAAAGTACTTTGTTTTTCTACTTTGAAAATTGATTTTTCATGCTTTCAAGCAAGACTTAAAATCTTGTAAAGATAAACAACACATCCAAATGTAGTATCTATTTGGATACTCTGTTTAGTGTAAAAATGAATAATAATGTGAACACACAAATACATATACTTTATGAAATATAATCCTGTATAATTTGATCTTTCATATGAAATATAAACTGTACTTTCACTTGAATATCTGAAGAACAATTCTGTGGCTATAATTTAGAGAAAAAATTCACTTTCCAAATTTGTGGAGTTATATCATCGATCCTTTCCAAGAATTTGATAAATTGTTGAAATTGATATAGTAAAGCACAGGCTCTCTTTGGGGGACACTATCTACATGTTCTAAAAAATACTTAATATTTAGAGCAATTGATTAAAATCTAACTTGTTGCCAGAAAGTAGTTTGCTTATAAAGGAAATTTGACATTCTGGATTGAAATTTCAACTCTCCATTCAGTAAAGGATAGACACAGAAGCTCAGCCGGTCTCAGCACCTGGAAGGAAGCTCCCTGCCTCTATCCCAGGCTCCTAGGGAAGAGAAGCTCAGCTGGTCCCAGCACCCAGAAGTAAGCTCCCCCACTGCCATCCCAAGCTCCTAGGGCAGACAAGGTGAGCCACGTGGGCACCAGAAGCACCCCCCCACACACATGGAAATGAGAGGACACATAAACGAGCCTCAAAAACAGACTTCTGGGTCACCTACAGCAACCCCAAAGGGAAACAAGATGGAACACTCTGATACTCAACCACCTGGACTCTCTGAACTGGCAACAAAAGAGGATCTGAGAAAAATGAAATCAGAAATAATTACTCAGGTAACAACAAAGATTTTGCTCATGGTGCAAGACATGATTAATAATTCTAGAGAGGACACAGATTAAAAAAATAGAGGATCTGAGGAATATGACAGAATCCCAACAAAGGAAACAAATGGAATCTGTAAAACAGATACAAACAGATTTCCAAGAGATTAAAAACTCCATCGAAAGTCTGTGCAGCAGAATGAACCAACATGAGGATAGAATTTCAGATATAGAAGATAAGATTGCAATTAGTGAGGAAGAAAAGAAAAATTGCTTTAAAATTGTAAGGGAACACAATAAATCAATCCAGCAGCTGCTAGACTATGCAAAGAAGAATAACATAAGACTGATTGGAGTCAAGGAAGAAAGAGGAGAGATTGCAGATGACATAAAAAAACTCTTCACAGAAGTGATGGCAGAAAACTTCCCAAGGAGGGGAAAAGAACTTGACATACAGATAAGTGAGGCATATAGGACTCCAGCTAGCCTTAATCAAAAAAAACCTACACATAGGCCTATAATAGGATTCCAGAAATCCAACAGAAGAATAAAATTCTACAAGCAGTGAGAGAAAAGAAACAAATCACATACAAAGGAAAGCTCATCAGAATCACACCAGACTTCTCAATGCAAACCCTCAAGGCAAGAAGAGCTTGGAGTGATATATTTCAAGCCCTAAAGGAAAACAGCCTCCAAGCCAGATTGATGTACCCTGCAAAACTATCTCTCAAAATGAATGGAGAAATAAGATACTCTCATGATTAAGAGCACCTCAGGAACTTCATGAACACCAAACCGGCACTCCAAAAAATTTTAGACAATACCCTAGGAAAAGACAATGAGGATCACAACCCCAGGAAACCCAGCAGAATGAGTCCATTCAGCGTGACAAATTAAATGCAAAGGGGGAGAATCCATCAAAAAGTAAAAGTCATGACAATGCTTTTAAAACTTTTGACTTCATCTCCCTAATGAGTGTATAATTCAATCTTATTATTGTACTGATCAGTATTTTTCTGATTCTAGATTTGCACACCATTCCTTGTGCTATACTGTCTATTTATCATCTTCTTATGTCTACATTTTAATTGAGTTGTCTATGAATGAGCTCTAAGAATTCTTTATATATTCTGCTCATAGGTTATATGCATTGTAAATATGGTCTGTTTAAGGACTACTTTTCATTTTAATGATGTCATTTAAAGTTCTAAATTTTGATGGAATCTTATTTATCAATTTTTTTCTTTTATACATCATGTTTTTTGTATCCTAGGTAGTTCTTGCCTACCCTGAATTCATAAATATTTTCCCTTATAATTTCTTCTTAAAGTTTTACACTTTTAGGCTTTCTTATTTAGGTTCATAGATCCCTTCAAGTCATTTTCATGTATGGAAAAAAAGGGTTGAGGTTAATTTTTTTATATATGGATATCAGGTGTTCTAGTGCCATTTGCTGAAAACACTATATCCTCCTCGGCTCTTGAATTGAGTTTATATTCTATAAAATGCTAATGTTAAATAATCTTTCAAAACTCAGTGGACCATATATGTGTGGTTCTATTTCTAGAGTCTCTGTTTTATTCAAATGATTTATATGTCTTTCCTTACACTAACACTGCCTTGATTACTGTAGCTTTAGAAGAAGTCTTAAAATTAGATGCTAAACATCTTCCAACACTGTTTTTATTTTTTTCTTTTTAACTTTTCTAGGTCCTTTGTACTCCTACATAACTTTTAAATTTCTATATCCAATTCTTCATTTATAGCAAGTATACACAGACCTGAATTTTTATATCTACCTTGTGTTTTCTAATCCTGCTAAATTCAAATGCAAGTTCTAGGGGCTCCTAGAGATTTCTTAGTATTTTCTCTGTAGATGATCATTTCATCTACACATAAAGATTTTGCTTCGGCCATGCCAATCCTATCCTAGTTCTGTCATTTTATTGCCAGACTGTTTTGGTGGGGACTAGGTTTCAAAGTTTAATGGACAGATAGAGAGTAAGCATATCTGCTCTTGCTCCCCACCTTCAGGAGAAAGCATTGTATCTTCTCCATTCATATAAGGCATTCTCGTTGGAAGTATGGAGTACATGTCTTTAATCTGTTGAGAAGTTGCTGTTCTACTTCTAGTCTCCTGATAGCTTTTACCATGAACAGCTGTAGAATTTGGTCCAATACTTTTTCTCCAACTAGTGACAGGATCATATGGCTTTTTCCTTTCCTCTGTTAAAATGATGACTTTTAGGGGTGGATCTTCCAATGCTGAACCAACACTGCCATCCCTATAACAAAACCACTTTCTACATACTGCCAGATCTGACCTCTAATTGTTTTGTTAAACAAATTTCTATCTGTGTTCATACATTTTTCTTCTATTATCTTTATCCAGTTTTAGGATTAGCACAATGTTGAGTTCCTAAAATGAGGGGAGAAGTGTTCCTTCTTTTTCCTGCTTTAAATGTTTGATATCATTTATCAGTTAAAATGTTTATGAGCCTGCTGTTTTCATATAGGTAGGTTTTCAAGCTAGGAATATACTTTCTTTAATAGGTGCTATTCAAATTTTATATTTCCTCCAGAGTTAGTTTCATTAATTTATCTTCTAAGTTACTTCTTAGAAGTTGTCAAATTTATTTCCAAAAAGATTTTTGTAATATGCTTTTTATATCCTTTTAAATTCTGTTAAATCTGTGGTAATGTCTCCTAGATCTTAATATTGTAATTTAAAAAATGTATAACTGATATTGTGTAACAAGAAGTAAAGGTCTAAAAGAGCAGGGGAATTGGGAGGCGTAGGGGAAGGGAAAAAAGGGAAAGGAAAAAATATGAGAAGAGGAAAAAAATGGAAACAAGGTCTTTGCAAATAGGGAAGGGTGGAGGGGGTGAAGGGAGGGCAAGGGAAGGGGAAAAAAAATAAGAACCAAGATACTCAAGTAATGGTACAAGATCCCAATGATGAATGTAACTGTATTTTATACCTAAAATGTACCAATAAAGTTAATAGGAAAAAAAAAGAATAGACACACATCTTATATCCTGTGAAAATATATGATTTTCTATCAAAACATGAAACAACAGAAACCAAAGAAAGAAGCTTAGTGATTGATGTGATGTGATATTTTTATTTTGCAAATAAGAAGATTAAAGTTCCAAGTGTTTAAGTCAATTTCTATAGGCTACACAGATTTAGATGCAGAGCAGGAGTACAACTCAGGTTCCAGTTTTCTTCCATTACAACCCAGCTTTATTCCAGTACAGTCCAATATTTAGAGTGCTCATAGTAAACTCAGTGATTCTGGGTGAATAAGAATGGGCATTAAGTATTATTAGACATTCATTGAAAAATCTACTGGGGATTTCTGGCTTCTTCTTAGAAACTAAAAACTGGACAAAGCATCTTTTACACTTTAACAGTCAGAAAAAGCAAGATGATCTATAAAATTATAATTTTTTTGAATCCAACAGAGAGCTGAGGCCAAACATCAACCAGCTAACTTGAATATGAAGAAAGAACAGGTACTTTTAAGGAAGAAAATTTAAGTCACATTCAATGACTCACCTGAAAATTCACAGATGGGAGTTCATGGGCATGTGTAGGAAGAGTTCAGCTAAAACTTTTAAAGAAACATTGCTAAATGTGGAATGTGGGCAAGTTTGAGAATGTAGAACTTCTGGCAACTAAAGATACAAGGGGAATCTGTACTCTGTATAGGCTCTTCTCCACAGCTATCCACTGGGTAAGCTTACAAGAACGATTAGGGGCAGGTAGGACCAGATTCAGAAGGAGAGAGGTCATTTTCCAAGAAAATTCAAAACATCTTCCTGGTTGCTTCTTCCTGTGGAAAAAAGCCTATGTCACTGAGGAGAGAGCAGTGAATATTAACACACACTGTTCATAGGTGTTGGGGCTGGGAAAAGGAAAACACTCTCTACCTCACGGTAGGGACAGGAAACTTTCTGAGGCAGATCACGAGAGATGGTTCCTCCTGTGAAAAAGATTGCTGAGATAAACCCCAAGGTGCAGTGATATGAGGTTGTACCTGGGCAACAGAAAACTCTGCTTTTCCCCATCATCATCAGACCATTTGGCAACCAATAGCAAGACTGCAGTCTCCTGGTGGGAAAGATTGTGAAGAAAGCCTCTCTGAACTTCAAGGGCACAGAGAAAGACTTAGGGAGGGCTGAGCAGGAAGATGGCTCAAGGTCCTACTGCAAACCAGCCCCTACCCCAACCATAAAGTCAAGTCTGTGAGAAGCAAAAGGTATAGCAGCCAGACAACTTAGTTCTGGCTCAAATCTTGACAAAACTAATGTAAGTCTCTCCTTCACACTGAAATCCTGGCTGAAGAACAGGTGTGCCCATTTCTAGGCAGAAATACTATTTGTCTTAGTTTCTAGTGTCTCATTCACAATGTTAAACTTTCAACAAAATTATGAGGCACACAAAGAAGGAAGCAAAACACTATACCTTGTCAGTGCACACCCCCCCACACACACCCACAGACACCGCCCCATGAAACATGAGAAGATAAGGCAGCTAAATGCCTCCCAAAACTCTCAACTCCCTCGAAGCTGATCTGTTTGGCACCAAAGGGGAGGAAATCAAAAGCCACACAGCTTAAATACTTGAAATTATGGAAGAGGAAACTGAAATACATCAATAAGGTGCTAGGCAAGCTCAGAGAAGATATAACTAGACAAGGGACTTAAAAAACAAAATGATCAGTGAGTATACAGAAGACACTAATTAAAAGCTAGCTGTGCTAAAGAAAAGGATACAAAACATGAACAATCAGTTTAGCAAAAAATTAGAGTCCATGGAAAGGTACTCAATAGAAATCCAGGAGATTAAAAATTCTATTGAAAGAATGAGCAACAGAAGCGACCCATGTGGGGACAGAGTGTTAGAACTAAAGGACAGGGCAATGCAGGTGACCATATAATAAAAGATACCCTAACAACAACAACAGCATAAAGAACACAGCAGAAATTAATGAAATTGAGGCTAAAAGCACAATGCAAAGAATTTGAAGTGAAGATCTGGTTCTTCAAAAGAATAAACAAGATAGACAAACCTTCAGCCAATATTAGCAGAAAAGAAAGCAAAAGACCTGAATCAATGTAATCAGAAGTGAAAAATGCGAAACCACAGCAGACACCACCAAAAATCCAGAATACTGTTAGTAACTACTTTGAAAAGCTGTATAATATTCTAAGAAATTGGAAAATCCAGAAGAAATGGCTATATTCCTAGGTAAATATGAATTACTAAAATAGAACCAAGAAGATTTAAAAACCCTGAATTCCAATGATAGGCAATGAAATTGAAGCAGTAATAAAACAACTACCAGTGAAGAAAGCCCAGGACCTAATGGATTCATTGATGAGTTCAACACGAGCATCCAGGGAAGATCTAACACCAGTAATCCTCAAACTCTATAATGAAATTGAAAGAGAAAGTGTACTTCAGATGTCACTCATAAAAGCTAGCATTACTCTGATTCCAAAACCAGACAAAGAGCCAACTCAAAAAGAAAACTGCAGGCCAGTTTTTAATGAACATAAACACAAAAATCCTCAACAATACACTGGCAAACAGAATGCAAAAAATCATTTTAAAAATCATGCATGGTAACCAAGTAGGCTTAATTTCAGGGATGCAAAAGCTGTTTAACACATGCAAATCCATAAATTTAATACACCACATAAACAGAAGCACATGATCATTTCAGTAGATGCAGGAAACACCTTTGAGAAACTCAACATCCATTCATGATTAAAACTCTGAAGAAATAGATATAGAAGGACCTTATCTCAATCTAATACAAGACAGTTATGACTATCTCCTGCCAACATTATATTAAATGGAGGAAAGATGAAAGCTTTCTAAAACCAGAAACAAGACAAGGATGTCCACAGTCAACACTTTTGTCCAACATGGCACTCAAAATATTAGCCAGAATAACCAGGGAAGAGAAGGAATTAAAAGGGATATGTATAGGAAAGGAGGAGGTTAAATTATCACTATTTGCTGATGACATGATCATCTACATAGAAGATCAAAAACAATCCACCAAAAGATTCCTAGAATTAAAAACCAAATTCAGCAATGTAGCAGGATACAAAATCAATACACAAAAATCAGTATTATTCCTATTTCTCACAAAACAGGAGAAAATAATCTTAAAATGTTTATGGATCAGAAGAGACCTAGAGTAGTTAGCAATCCTGGGCAACAACAGCAAAGCAGAAGGGATCATAATTCCAGGTGTCAAGTTATATTACAAACCTACAATAATAAAAACAACATGATACCAGCACAAAAACAGTTATGTAGATCAGTGGAATAGAATAGGTGATTCAGAAACAACCTTAAGCAAATTCAACTATCTGATCTTTGACAAAGTAGTCAAGACATCTATTGAAGGAAAGATAGCCTCTTTAGACATGGTGTTGAGAAAACTGGCTGTACATCACATACTAAACTAAAATTAAACTTTATCAAAGATCTAAATGTTAAAACAGAACTAATCTACTAGAAGATAAAATGGGTAAAACTCTTGATGATATAACTGTAGGCAAAGACTTTCTAAATAGAACCTCAGTTGCACAAGAAGGAACATCAAGAATCAACAAATTAAAACACTTTTGCACAAAAAAGGAAACAACCAACAGAGAGAAGAAACAACCTACAGAATAGGGAAAATTTTTTGCAAGCTCTCCCTCAGATAGAGGACTAATATCTAGAATATATAAAGAAATAAAAACTTTAGATTCCCCCAAATAAAAGACCCAATTAAAAAAAAAGACTACTGAAATAAACAGATACTTCTCAGAAAAAGTACAAATGGCTAATAAGTAAATAAAAAAATGTTCAACCATTAGAAAGGTACAAAACAAAACAAGACTCTAACTTATTCCAGGAAGAATAGGTGTCATAAAGAATTCAAAAAACAACATATCCAGGAGAGGTTGTGGCAGAACATGAACCTTTCTACATGGTTGTTGAGAATGTAGACTATTAAGAACACTATGTAATTCTATATGGAAATTCCTCAGAAAACTAAATACAGAAATTCCTTTGGTCCCATACACCTTTTCTGGGTAACATCTTAAAAGATGTAAAAGTATCATATTGCAGTGATAAATGCACACCTATGTTTGTAACAGCACAACTCATAATAGCTAAATCTTGGCAATGGCCTATATGTTCATCAACAAATGAATAGATAGAGAAAATGCTGTATAATACATGATGGAATTACTACTGTGGCACAAAGAAGGGTTAACTTGAGTCATTTGTAGGAAAATGGATGCACCTTGAGATCATAATGCAAAGTGAAATAAATCAGACACAAAAGCCTAAATATCAAATTGTTTTTCTTATATGAGAAACTCAAAATGTAAGTAAATTAAAAGCAAAATAAAAGATAGATAATAGGAAATAGTGTGATAGAGCTTTTGCAAAAGGGAAGGGAACCAAGAAATGAAGGTGGGAGAAGGGGTTGAAAAAGAATTAAAATGTGTTATGTACACGTACCAACTCCCCATGATGAATTAAACGTTAAGCACTTCTAACATATACTAATAAAAATAGAAACCTTAAAATTCCCTAAACACAGGAGTGCATGGGGCAGGGAGGTAAATACTAGGATTCAAAGCATCAATAAAAAAGGAAATACAAGTAAAACTTGAAAAAATAAGCAAATAAATTTTAAATCTTATGTAAATAATTATATTGGTCACATATGGTTGTGGTTAAAAAATTGTGAAAGTGGTTTGAGAATAAGGCTGGAATACTGCACTGAAGCAATAAGTGACTATGCTTTTCAATCCCATTTGTCAATTTATTTGAAATAAAAATTATTCTTTCTCTGTGTGAAATAAAAATTCCTACTTCTGTGCTTTTATTCAATTCCTTAATGTTGTTCTGTGCTTCCTAGCTCAATCACATTACAATCCATCTGATGAGAATCTCCTTGAGTCCAGAAACTATACCTTTTTCAATTCTTTTGGCATACTGCATGATGATGTTCAAAATGAATATGAAGCATTAGTCACAAAATTAATTGCATGAAGATGAAGTCTTCCTTGTTTATTTCTTTAGTTTTATATGATTGATCTGATTTACTCTCAAATGTTGAGAAGCCCAGATTATAATCATTTCCTTTAGAATTACTGTAACTTTTTGGTTATTGACAAAGTTGTCACAGGGATTTTTTTATGTGATAACATATTACTTTAGGTATAATATTACTGAGGTAAAGACAGGTGAATCTCTTGATCTCTACCAGCTCTTAATAAATCTCTTTAGAGACAGAAGAGCAAACAGGTATTATTTCACAGAACAACTTGAATCATTTGGTGATGGCTTCCTGATAATCTGTCCTGAGGATTCTAAGGCCATGAGTGCTGTGAACAGTCTAAGGATGAAGAAGAGAGAATAGTGTGGTCAGGATGGCCCATGTATCACATATCTAGCAAATTCAATTTAAGCACTATTTAATACTAATAAGTGTTGTCATTCTCAGAAATGTGTCTGAAAGCTTAAAAAATTCCATAGATGCAAATCTAGACCTGGTGGCAGGAGCTGGAGCAGTGGAGGGGGTAGGAAAGGATCTTCCTGGGCTCGCTCACTTCTAGTCACAAGGAAAACTAATAAATTAAGCTATGTTTAAGGCTAGTGTTTTGGGAAATTTTTCATATCTTTTCCTCAAAAGACTAGGTAAAAATTGAGAAAAAAGTACAATTATCATTACTGGTGGAAAAAGGCAATAAATTCATATGAACATAGAAAAGGAAAAGCCTTCATTTTATTTTATTTAATACTTATAAAATTTATGTTTTAAGTGACACATGAAAACATAAACATTGATCTATTCACATGGTACCATGTGATGTGATACCTTGTATGTCTGCATCAGGATAAACATATCTCCTCCCTTATATGTTTGTTGTTACTATATGGTGCATGTATTAAAATTTTTTTTCTAGCTATGGGAAATATATGTACATTAACACAATCTATAATCACCAAAAGCTGCATTTCATAGATTTTTTTTCCATTTAGTTTATTGGTACATTTTAGGTATACAATACAGTTGCATTCATCATTGGGATCATGTACCTTTACATGATGTACCTTGGTTCTTATTTTTTCCCCATTCCCCTGCCCTCCCTTCACTCTCTCCACCCTTCTCTATTTACAAAGACTTTGTTTCCATGTTTTTCCTTTCCTCATATTTTTTCTTTCCCTTCTTTCCTTTCCCATACCCCTCTCACTTCCCCTACTCCTTTAAACATTTTCTTCCCATTTCACAATATCAATTATACATTTTGATTCTTATTTACACTTTAGTATTTCACACCAGAGAAACTATTTGGTATTTCGATATGTGTGTCCTATTTATTTCACTTAAGAGTATAGTCTCAATATGTATCCACTTAGCTACAATTGTCTCCAGTTTCTTATTCTTTATGGCTGAGTACTACTCTATTTTATAAAAAAAAAACAAAAAAACCCACATCTTCTTTATCCAGTCTCTAGTTGATGGGCAATTAGGCTGTTTCCAACTTTTAGCTATTACAAATTGTGCCAGTATAAACATGGGTGTGCATATATCACTTTGGTATGATTCTTTTAATTCTTTTGGGAAGATACCCAGCAGGGGAATAGTTGGGTCAAGTGGGACTTTTAGTCCTAGTTCTTTGAGGTATCTCCACACTGACTTCCACAGTGGTTGCACCAGTCTTCACTCCCACCAACAACGGAGAAGGGTTCCTTTCTCCCCACAGCCTGGCCAGCATTTGTTATTGGTTGATTTCTTGATAGCAGCAATTCTTTCTGCAGTGAGGTGGAATCTCAGTGTTGTTTTCACCTGCATCTCTCAAATGATCACTGATGTTGAACATTTTTTCATATATTTGTTTGCTGCTTTTACTTCTTTGCCTGAGAAATGTCTGTTCATTTCAAATGCTCATTTTTGAATTGAGTCTTTATATTTGGGATGTCTGATGTTTTTTAGTTCTTTATATATTTTAGACAGTAGACCTTTATCTGAGGAACAGCTGGCAAAAATATTTTCCCACATTGTAGGTTGTCTCTTAGCTCTGATGGTGGTTTCTCTTGCAGTGCAGAAGCTTTTAAATACGATGAGATTCCAGTTGTTGATTATTATGCAAGTTCCCCTGCTACTGAGGTTTTGTTCATAAAGTCCTTTCCTATGCCAATGTCTTCAAGAGTTCTACCTAACTTATCTTCCAGTGAGTTCAGTGTTTCCGTCTTAATATTTAGATCTTTAATCCACTTTGATTTTAGTTTAGTGCATGGTGAAAGATAGGGGTCTAGTTTTAATCTTTGGCAAGTTGAAATCCAGATTTTTTTAAAGCTTTTATTTATTTAAAAAAAATTTTTTTCCCCATTAACTTTATTGGTACATTTTAGGCATAAAATACAGTTACATTCAACATTGGGATCTTGTACCATTACTTGAGTATCTTGGTTCTTATTTTTTTTCCCCTTCCCTTGCCCTCCCTTCACCCCCTCCACCCTTCCCTATTTGCAAAGACCTTGTTTCCATTTTTTTCCTCTTCTCATATTTTTTCCTTTCCCTTTTTTCCCTTCCCCTACGCCTCCCAATTCCCCTGCTCTTTTAGACCTTTTCTTCCTGTTACACAATATCAGTTATACATTTTTAAAATTACAATATTAAGATCTAGGAGACATTACCACAGATTTAACAGAATTTAAAAGGATATAAAAAGCATATTACAAAAATCTTTTTGGAAATAAATTTGACAACTTCTAAGAAGTAACTTAGAAGATAAATTAATGAAACTAACTCTGGAGGAAATATAAAATTTGAATAGCACCTATTAAAGAAAGTATATTCCTAGCTTGAAAACCTACCTATATGAAAACAGCAGGCTCATAAACATTTTAACTGATAAATGATATCAAACATTTAAAGCAGAAAAAAGAAGGAACACTTCTCCCCTCATTGTAGGAACTCAACATTGTGCTAATCCTAAAACTGGATAAAGATAATAGAAGAAAAATGTATGAACATAGATAGAAATTTGTTTAACAAAACAATTAGAGGTCAGATCTGGCAGTATGTAGAAAGTGGTTTTGTTATAGGGATGGCAGTGTTGGTTCAGCATTGGAAGATCCACCCCTAAAAGTCATCATTTTAACAGAGGAAAGGAAAAAGCCATATGGTCCTGTCACTAGTTGGAGAAAAAGTATTGGACTAAATTCCACAGCTGTTCATGGTAAAATCTGTCAGGAGACTAGAAGTAGAACAGAACCTTTTCAACAGATCAAAGACATGTACTCCATATTTCCAACAAAAACTCCTTCTACGAATGGAGACAATACAATGCTTTCTCCCTAAATTGGGGAACAAGGGCATATATGCCTACTCTTCATCTGTCCATTAGACTTTGAAACATAGGTCTAAACCAAAATAGTCTGGCAATAAAATGACACAACTAGAATAGGATTGGCATGGCAGAAGCAAATTCTTTATATGTAGATGAAATGATCATCTACAGAGAAAATACTAAGAAATCTCTAGGAGCCCCTAGATCTTGTACTTGAAATTAGCAGGATTAGAAAACACAAGGTAGATATAAAAATTCAGGTCTGTGTATACTTGCTATAAATGAAGAATTGGATATAGAAATTTAAAAGTTATGTAGGAGTACAAAGGACCCAGAAAAGCCAAAAACAAAAACAAAAAGTGTTGGAAGATGTTTAGCACCCAATTTTAAGACTTCTTCTAAAGCTACAGTAATCAAGGCAGTGTTGGTGTAAGGAAAGACATATAGATCACTTGAATCAAACAGAGACTCTAGAAATAGAACCACACATATATGGTCCACTGAATTTTGCAAGATTATTTAACATTAGCATTTTATAGAATATAAACTCAATTCAAGAGCCGAGGAAGAGACAGTGTCTTCAGCAAATGGCACTAGAACACCTGGTATCCATATATAAAAAATTAACCTCAACCCTTTTTTTCCACACATGAAAATAACTTGAAGGGATCTATGAACCTAAATAAGAAAGCCTAAGAGTATAAAACTTTAAGAAGAAATTATAAGGGAAAATATTTATGAATTCAGGGTAGGCAAGAACTACCTAGGATACAAAAAACATGATGTATAAAAGAAAAAAATTGATAAATAAGATTCCATCAAAATTTAGAATTTTAAATGACATCATTAAAATGAAAAGTAGTCCTTAAACAGACCATATTTACAATGCATATAACCTATGAGCAGAATATATAAAGTATTCTTAGAGCTCATTCATAGACAACCCAATTAAAATGTAGACATAAGAAGATGATAAATAGTACAGCACAAGAAATGGTGTGCAATTCTAGAATCAGAAAAATACTAATCAGTACAATAATAAGATTGAATTATACACTCATTAGGGAGATGAAGTCAAAAGTTTTAAAAGCCTTGTCATGACTTTTACTTTTTGATGGATTCTCCCCCTTTGCATTTAATTTGTCATGCCCAATGGATTCATTCTGCTGGGTTTCCTGGGGTTGTGATCCTCATTGTCTTTTCCTAGGGTATTGTCTAAAATTTTTTGGAGTGCCGGTTTGGTGTTCATGAAGTTCCTGAGGTGCTCTTAATCATGAGAGTATCTTATTTCTCCATTCATTTTGAAAGATAGTTTTGCAGGGTACATCAGTCTGGGTTGGAGGCTGTTTTCCTTTAGGGCTTGAAATACATCACTCCAAGCTCTTCTTGCCTTGAGGGTTTGCATTGAGAAGTCTGCTGTGATTCTGATGGGCTTTCCTTTGTATGTGATTTGTTTCTTTTCTCTCACTGCTTGTAGAATTTTATTCTTCTGTTGGATTTCTGGAATCCTAACTATTATATGCCTATGTGTAGATGTTTTTTGATTAAGGCTAGCTGGAGTCCTATATGCCTCACTTATCTGTATGTCAAGTTCTTTTCCCCTCCTTGGGAAGTTTTCTGCCATCACTTCTGTGAAGAGTTTTTTTATGTCATCTGCAATCTATCTTTTTCTTCATTGACTCCAATCAGTCTTATGTTATTCTTCTTTGCATTGTCTAGCAGCTGCTGGATTGATTTCTTACAATTTTAAAGCAATTTTTCTTTTCCTCCTCACTAATTGCACTCTTACCTTCTATATTTGAAATTCTATCCTCACATTGATTCATTCTGCTGCACAGACCTTTGATGGAGTTTTTAATCTCTTGGAAATCTGTTTGTATCTGTTTTACGGATTCCATTTGTTTCCTATGTTGGGATTCCATCATGCTCCTTAGATCCTCTATTTTTTTATCTGTGTCCTCTCTAGATTTATTAATCATGTCTTGTACCATGAGCAAAATATTACTGTTACCTGAGTAATTATTTCTGATTTCATTTTTCCCAGATTCTCTTTTGTTGCCAGTTCAGAGAGTCCAGGTGGTTGAGTATCAGAGTGTTCCATCTTGTTTCCCTTTGGGGTTGCTGTAGGTGACCTGGAAGTCTGTTTTTGAGGCTTTTTTATGTGTCTTCTCATTTCCATGTGTGTGGGGGGGGCCCTGTGCTTCTGGCATCCACGCAGCTCACCTTGTCTGCCCTAGGAGCTTGGGATGGCACCAGGGGAGCTTCCTTCCAGGTGCTGGAACCGGCTCAGCTTCTCTGTCCTAGGAGCCTGGGATTGAGGCAGGGAGCTTCCTTCCTCATGCTGGGACTGGCTGAGCTTCTCTGCCCTAGGAGTCTGGGATGGAGGTGGGGGAGCTTCCTTCTGGGTGGTGGGACCGGCTCACCTTCTTGGCCTTAGGAGCCTGAGATGGCAGCAGGGGAGCTTCCTTCTGAGTGCTCCAGTTTTTCCAACACCATTTATTAAAGAAGCTATCTTTCCTCCAGTGAGGATGGTTGGCTCCTTTGTCAAAGATGAGGTAGCTGAGTATGTCTGAACTTGTTTCTGCATCTTCTAATATATTCCACAGATCCTCAGGTCTGTTTCTTAGCCAGTACCATGCTGTGTTTATCACAGTGGCTTTGTAGTACAGTTTCAAGTTGGGAATTGTGATACTCCCTGCCCTGACCGTGTTGCCTAGAATTGCTTTTGCTATTCTAGGCCTCTTCTGGTTCCAGATGAACTTTTGGATTGTTTTCTCTAGTTCTGTGAAATATGCTGTTGGGATTTCAGTTGGGATTGCATTGAATCTATGTAGTAGTTTTGGAATATGGCCATTTTCACTATATTAGTTCTTCCTACCCTGGAAGAGGGGATGTTGCTCCATTTTCTTATATCCTCTTTGATCTCTTTTTTCAGAGTACTGTAGTTCTCAATGTAGAGGTCTTTTGCTTCCTTCATTAGACTGATTCCTAGATATTTCATTTTTGGGGGTGATATTGTGAAAGGAGTTGTTTCTCCAATTTCTCTTTCAGTGAGTCTGTTATTTGTGTATGAGAAGGCTATTGATTTTTGAGTATTGACCTTGTATCCAGCTACTCTACTGAATTTGTCAATTAAGTCTAGAAGTCCTTTGGCGGAGTTTTTAGGGTCTTCTATGTAGAGTATCATATCATCAGCAAACAATGACAGTTTAACTTCTTCCTTTCCTATCTTTATTCTTTTTATTTCTTTCTCTTGTCTAATTGCTGTGGCTAATGTTTCCAAAACTATATTGAACAGGAGTGGTGATAATGAACGTCCTTGTCTTGTTCCTGATTTTAGCATGAAGGTTTTCAGTTTTTGACCATTTAGTATGATGCTGGCTGTTGGTTTTTCATAGAGGGCCTTTAACAAGTTGAGATAAAGACCATGTATTCCAATTTTCTGCAGGGTTTTTTAAAATCATGAATGGGTGTTGAATTTTGTCAAATGCTTTTTCTGCATCTATTGAGATGATCATATGGTTTTTGTCCTTTACTCTGTTAATATAGTGTATTACATGTATTGATTTATGTATGTTGAACCATCCTTAAATCACTGGGATAAATCTGACTTGGTCAGGGTGTATGATCTTCTTGAGGACCCTCTGTATTCTGTTTGCCAGTATCTTGTTGAGGATTTTTGGATCTATGTTCATTAGGGAGGTTGGCCTGTAGTTCTGTTTTTTGGGTTGTGTCTTTCCCTGGTTTTGGAATCAAAGTAACACTTGCTTCCAGGAATGAATTTGGAAGTATTGCTTCCCTTTCAATTTCATTGAAAAGTTTAAAGAGTAGTGGCAATAGTTCTCCTCTAAACATCTTGTGGATTTCAGCTGTGAAGCCATCAGGACCTGGGCTTTTCTTTGCTGGTAAATTTTTTATTACATTTTCAATTTCACTCGTTGTAATTGGGGTGTTTAGAACTTCTATATCTTCTTCATTTAACTTTGGGAATTCATATGGATCTAGGAATCTGTCCATTTCTTCCGTGTTTTCCATTTTATTAGAGTACAGGTTCTTGAAGTAGGTATTGATGATCCTCTGGATTTCTCCTGGTTCTGTTGTGACTTCCCCTTTTTCATTCTTAATTCCATGGATTTGAGCCTTTTCTTTCCTTTTTGATAAGGTTGGATAAGGGTTTATCAATTTTATTTATTCTTTCAAAAAATCAACTCTTTGATTCATTGATTTTTTTGTATCATTCTCTTAGTCTCCATTGCATTGATTTCTGCTCTGATCTTTATAATTTCTTCTATTGTATGAGGTTTGGATTTGTTATGCTCTTCTTTTTCTAGGAGCTTGAGGATTTAGGTTAGTTTATTTATTGTATTCTCTCTGTTTTCCTAATATGGGCCTTCACTGCTATGAATTTCCCATGTAGATCTGTTTTCATTGTGTCCCATAGATTCCTGTATGTTGTACTGGGATTATCATTAATTTGTACAAATTGTCTAATTTCTTCTTTAATTTCCTCCGTGACCCACTGGTTTTCAGGAGTGTGTTATTCAATTTCTATCTGTTTGTGGGGGTTTTATGGTTTCTTGTGTTATTGATCACCAATTTTATTGTACAATGGTCTACAGGGGGTAACTTCAATTCTTTTACATTTATTTAGATATGTCCTATGAGCTAGCATGTGGTCTATTTTGGAGAATGACTCATGTGCAGCTGAAAAGAATGTGTATTCTGATTTTGTGGAGTGGAACCCTCTGTAAACATCTATTAAGTCCATTTGTTCAATAGCCTGGTTCAGTTCTAGAATTCCATTGTTAATTTTTTGTCCAAATGATCTGTGTATTTGTGAACGTGGGGGTATTGAGGTCCCCCACTATAATTGTATTAGTGCTTATTTGGTTTTTCATGTCCATCAATATTTGTTTTGTATAGTTGGAGGCATTCATATTTGGTGCATATATATTTATGATTGTCATCTGTTCCTCTTGGATTGTTCCCTTTACAAGGATGTAGTCACCATCTTTGTCTCTCTTAATTGCTTTTGGTTGGAAATCTAGTTTGTCTGCAAATAATATTGCTACCCTTGCTTTTTTCTGGGTTCCTGTTGTGTGGAGAACTGTTTTCCATCCTTTTACTTTCACTCTATGAATTTCTTTTTGAGTTAGGTGTGTTTCTTGTATACAGCATATTGTTGGACTTTGCTTCTTAATCCATTCTACCAGTCTATTTCTTTTGATTGGTGAATTGAGGTCATTAACATTGACGGTTATAATTGATAGATATTGACTTATTCTTGTCATGATGTTTTACTATTGTTGTTTTTTTATTTCTTATTTTTCCCCCTTTCCCTTTAGTTTCTTACCTTGCCTGGTGACTGTCCTCTGTTGGGCCTTGTGGAGTTTTGACCTTCATTGTTTTTTTTCTAGGATATTGTTTAGAATTGCTTGGAGTGCTGGTTTGGTGTTTATGAAATTTCTCAGGTGTTCTTTGTCATGGAAGTATCTAATTTCCCCATCAATTTTGAAAGATAATTTTGCAGAAAACGACAATTTAGATGTCTATTAAGTCCATTTGTTCAAAAGCTTGATTCTGTTCTATTATTTCATTGTTGATTTTTTTGTCTAGCTGGTCTGTCTCTTTGTGACAGTGTGGTATTGAGGTCCCCCACTGTAATTGTATTAGTGCCTATTTGGTTTTTCATGTCCCCTAATATTTGTTTTGTATAGTTGGGGGCATTTGTATTTGGTACATATAAATTTATGATTGTCATCTCTTCCTCTTGGATTGTTTCCTTTACAAGTATGTAGTGTCGTAGTGTCCTTCTTTGTCTCTCTTTATTAGTTTTGTCTTGAAATTTACTTTTGTCTGCAAATAAGAAATAAGATGGCTACTCCTGCTTTTTTCCAGGTTCCTGTCACATGGAGAACTGTTTTCCATCCTTTTGCCTTCAGTTTATGAGGTTTGTTTTGAATGAGGTGCATTTCTTGTATATAGCATATTGTTGGAGTTTGGTTCTTAATCCATTCTGCCAGTGTATTTCTTTTGCTTGGTGGATTGAGTCCATTAACAGTGACGGTTATAACTGATATGTATTGACTTATCATTGTCATGTCATTTTCCTGTTGTTGGTTCTTTTTAATTTTTTTCCTCTCTCCTTTTAATTTCTTGCCTTTCCTGAGGAATTTGCTTTGTTGGGCCTCATGGAGTTGTGACCTTTGTTATATTTTTCTAGGATATTATTTAGAATTGTTTGGAGTGCTGGTTTGTTATTCTTGAAGTTTTTCATGTGTTCTTTGTCATGGAAGTATCTTATTTTTCCATCAATTTTGAAAGATAGTTTTGCAGGATGCCTCAGTCTAGGTTGGAGATTGTTTTCTACTATTACTTCCTGTGTACGGTTTTTTTGTGTGTCATTTGTACTTTCTCCTGCTTTTTTGTGGACTCCTATCTGTCTTATGTTATTCTTCTTTGCATTATCTAGCAGCTACTGGATTGATTTCTCCTGGTCCCTTACTATTTTTAAGAAATCTCTGTTTTCATGGTCACTAACCACAATCCTGTCTTCTATATCTGATATTCTGTCTTCACATTTGCTCAATACTTTCAAAGGATATTTTAATCTCCTAGATATCTATTTGAATCTCTTTCATGGATTCCATTTCTTTTTTTCAACACCATAGCATCAAACACAGCTTAGAAAATGACAATTTGTGGTAGTTGTTAATCTATTACCTTTAACTGTGTGAATTAAATCAAAATCAAGGACCAGCCCAACATATGTTTATAGTGAATAAACTCTTCAATATAGCAACTTTACCCTTAGGGATGGAGAGTTAGAAGGAGTTGGGGAGGGAGGGATAGATAGGTAGAAGAATAGGGAAAGGTTAGCAATGAGGCCAGAGGACGCAGGAAGATCACGCAAACTCTAAAATCTGTTGAAGACAAGGGGAAAAGACAAAATGAAAGAACAAAGACAAGAGCAGAACAACCTAACAGCAATAGGGAGGCTAGAAACTGTATTTACTTTCCTTTAAAAGTAATGACAATCTAGAGAAAGTAAAAGAGAAGAAAAGAAAAATAAAGAAGCAATCTGAATTAGGGCCAGAACAGGAGCAAAAAGGGAAATGAACAATGGGACACAGTGAGAGAATGAGAGAGTGAGAAAGAGAGAAAGAAAAGAGAAAAAAAAAAGGAGAAAAAATCTGAAAAGAGTAGAAAAAAATTAAAAATTAAATTAAGAGCAAAAAATGATAACTTTGAAAATAACAAATAAAAAATAAAAATGAAGGGCCTCCTTCAGAGTATGTCTCTGCTGTAACAATAGACAAGGTGGGCAGCAGTGTGCAGATATAAATCAATGAGCCTCAGCAAGACAGTAACAGACCCATGAGATTCAGGCAGATTTCTGGCTGGAAGTCTCAAGTTGAGCTCCCTGTCCTCCTGCAGGGTTGAACTCTGCAAAGTTCTACTGCAGGTTGCAGCTACCCTTTCCCTGAAGATAGTCCAAGTTATGATGGGAGGTGATGATCCCTCCAACTTACCAAATATGGTTGTTTGGTGTGCCTTTACTACAGAGATTCTCTTCACTTTTCCAGTGGGCTTCAATTTTCATCCAGGAGCCTGCAAGAGGCCCTCTTTCTGTTGTTCACTTCTGCTCTATCTTCTGGTGCTCAGGGCAGAAGCATTTATGACCCTCTGTGTCTCTGTAGTGTGGAACCAAGTACAGGCCTAGCCAGAAGGCCAGAGGCAGGGGGGTTTATGGTGTGCTACAGGTGCACTCAAGGCTAAGCTGGTCACGAGGGGGTGGGGTGTGGACGGGAGGGCACCCACCTCCATGCTGTGGAGGTCCTCACCATCTGCTGGCTGATTGCAGGGGGGCGGGGGATGGGCCTTATAATTTTTTTTTATTGGAAGTAATGGTAAAATGACAATCCCTCACATTTAAACAATGCTTCCCAGTTTGCCTGGCAAAGATCCCAGGCCTGATTTCTGGGAAAGCCCTGAATCCCCTTTGACTTAACATAGGTACCAATTTAAGTCACCCCAGCTGAGACAGAGCAGGAGAAAAGGTAACCAATTCCATCCCCATTTTATCTTACCTATCCTGTTTCTTATTGCTGGCTAAGAAACTTGCCTCTGTGCTTACCAACCAGCTATAACTACTCACAAGATTTTCAGCATTTTTATTTATAGGAAACATTTCTAGAAAGCTGAGTGGGCAAGCTCTTCATTGTGTCACTTATCAGCTAGTTCTAAGCTCCTAAAATTTAGAAAGATATGTTATCTTTGCATCTTTTAGCCTAGGCCAAGTTAATGCATTGTTCTTCCTCTCATTCTTCAAAGTTGAAGGCTAATTGTCTGCAATACATATAAGTCCCTCCCATCTGTTCATCTTCTCTATCTATCCATCCATCCCACTGTTTTAGAAATATGTTATTGAGCATCTACAATTATCAGGTTCCAAGAGATAAATGGATTTGTTTTTATCTCAAGAAAGTCACATTCTAGTAAGAGAAAGTTATAATGTTTAAGGTTAAGTGCCAACATAGATATAGGTATGAGGCACATTGTGAGTCAAAATGAGGGGACTGATACTTTTCAGATCAAGCAGATCGTGCATGAAGAATGAACAGGAACCAAACACATTTAGTCTACCATGCAGACAAAGCAGGGAAGAACTAGAAAGCCCTGCTAGACTGATTATCCTATGCCAAGGCAAGGAGTTATGGGGACACATGGCATTATACAAGGGTGTTACAGCACCTAAAATTTCCAAGTGTCTAAGAAGAGCAAAAGTCTTCTACTTTAGTTTACTATAGATAGATCAGAAGTGCAATTAACGTCTGCCTGAGTTTCAGAGAAAAAAAAAATTCTGAGGCATTTAAAAATCCCTAAATGTCAATGCTTTCATACGAAGTGTTATTTCCAGGTAGGCTTTCCTATAAATTGGGAGTTAAAGTACAAGGAACTTACATCTGACTATAAAGGGCATGACAGCTGAGTAATGATTTCTACCCAATGAGCAGCTCCTGAATCAATGCTTAGGCCAAGAAAGTAAGAGCAGGAGCAATCCTCTCTCGGAACTCTGACAGAAACACAAGACTGATGGATTATGCTCCTTGCATTGAAGAAGGCCACCCGATCTATCATTTTTTTCTCAGTTGAAATATGTGTTTTGCTCATTAATCTGACAATTGAACATCAGAGACATGCCTGAAAATACATCCTATGTCTCCCTGGACTCTGCCAAGATACTTTCTGTGGCAGAGGAAAAGTGAGGGGCCCACCTGTGGTGACATTTGCACCCTGAATGACAGTGACAGATGATCCATGCCCCGCCCCATGCCCCTATTGCAAACATCCATGGGAAAGTGCAATCCCATTTATTAATTTGAAACCTGGGGCTTCTGCAGTGTTCTCTTTGCCAGGCAGTAGGAAATTCATTCATTTGGATATATTAGGATGATGGAACAATGAGATAGATTGAAGAGAAAGCAACTGTAAAAAATACAGGGTATAGCATTCCCCTCATCTACGGGAACTATATTTCCATGAACTCCTAAAACTATGGATAGTGCCAAACTCTAAAAATACTTTTTCCTATGCATACATGCATACCTGTGATAATATAAATTATAAATGAAATAAAGTATGATATTAAAAATAATGTAACAAAATAGAATATAATATGTATAGCAATAAGTCATTTAAAATTTATGTATTATTTATTTTTGTTATTTTTCTTTTAATAATTGCAGTCTGCAGTTGAATTTAGGTAACAGTTCATGGAGAATGAAACTGGATAAGGGGAGAGTACTATACTACTCTTTTGTGCATTTTTTAATGGAGATAATTTCATTCATTAGTTCAGTTATTCCCAATTATTTTTGCATGAAGCCAAGTATTAAATGTCATCAGCATAATTTCAGAATCAGTGCTAGATATCGTGACTTCAATTACTCAAAAAAGTTTCTATCCCGGGGCTGGGGGGGATTTAGCTCAGTAGTTCTGCTGACTGCCTCGCAAGTGCAAGGTCCTGAGTTTGATCCCCAGTATCAAAAAAACCAAAAAGTTCCTGTCCCTGAAAGCATTCATCCATGCATCCATCCACTCAGCATGTATTATTTGACTGTCTACTGTATGCTACACACTACACTAAGTTCTGAGGACACAGTAGTAAACAAAACCAGACATGGCCAGATCATTCCTCTTTTTCTTTTGGACTTTTCATATTACAAATAAATTCTATTGGACTTTCTGTGCCTTGTGGTTGGTGGAGCAGGCTACACACTTCCAGTGGGGCACCTCATTCTTTTCTAACTACAGAATCAGGTTGAGAATATAGAAAGACTCTTTTTTGACCTGGTGAGGGAGGCACAGCTAAACTTTTCTTTGAGTTAGAGTTAAGTAGGCTGATCAATCTGATATATATATATTTACCATATCAGTATATTATGCCAAAATATGTATTTGGTTCTATGCAAAAAGAGAAGTATGATGATAGACATAAAACTGATGGAAAAATCTAGAGAATCAGTAGAAAGCATAAACCATAATAAAATAAGATTTTATTCAGTATCTTTATCAGTACTATGTTTTCAGGAGACTTTGTTTCTCACACTGAAATAATAAGACAGCACAAGAAATTGAAATGATAGCATACCTGGTGTTATAGTCAAGGTTTGCAAAGGAATAAGCTTAATACAGGACACAAAATTTGCAGGACTATTTTATAATATTCACTCAAAAAGTCAGATGTAGAGGAGTGCAAAAGATCTGTCCACACACTAGAGACCCAAAGAATCCAGCTAAGGGCCTGGATCGAATGGCAATGTCCTGCATAAGTCCAGCTAAGGGCCTAGAGCCCAAGGCAGTGTCCTCCAAGAATCCAGCCAGAGACATACAGTCCACGGCAATGTCTCATGCAAGTCCATATCAAGACCTGCACTGGGAAAGCCTAAAGGCCAGTGGTAGAAGCTAGAAAGTCTGTGCCAGCAGATGAAGAATTTGTACCACTAGGCTGAGAAATCTGTACTGGAGCCAGGAAGCAACGCTCAAGGTGAAGACGAAAGCTCCTTGACAAGAACAGCAGCTGTCCACAGTGACAGTGAGGCCCTGAGCTCCTCCTCCAATAAGAACAGCCAAGTTTGCATCAGGAAAACCAGCCATGGCAAGCTTTTCCAAGAAGATCAACAGCATACAATCTTACCCTTCAGTTCTCTTTTTATGCTGTTGGCAACAATCCTTAGGTGGGTCTTCCAAACCCCGAACTGTACTGACTCAGTTCAGCTGGGCATTGCAAAATGACCATTAGTTAATCCATCACACTGAGATGTTTTGTGGAATTCTTTCTCCACCAGACTCTTGTCCTCTGACATTTAAATTTGGCAGGAGGTAAAAATTTAAGGTTTTTCTTTTTAAACTTACACCTGTTAGTAGATGTTAGAATTGTTTTTTAATAAAAAAGTTCCAATTAGAGGCCACACCTAGAAAATGGCAGGATGAAAACCAAAAAAGGAATTTACAAAAACTTCAGTGGTCTTTATGGATTTTCTGACTTTTCACAAAAGCGCTGGAAGTTTGGCATAAGATGGTTGAAATAAAAATGTGGTATTTGGGTTTGAAAGGAGAAAATTCTAAAGAGGAAAGGTCAGTGCAATGGTTTCCTGTCACCAAAACATCACATACAGCACTAGCACACTGCATATGCTACCTGTCTCTACCTGTGATATAGTACTCTATTCCCTTCAGGGTTCTAGCCAGTTGATATACTTTTAAAGTCTTGCTCCTTCACGGCTTTTCTAACTCATTGTGATCTCTGGATTCATTGTAATTTTTGCCTCTGTCGCTCTTTTCTGTTTATACTTCTTAATTTTTTTTTGAGCTATTCATTTAGGGGAGGTGTTAATGGATGGGGTAGGGACCACTCCTGGTTTCCAGGTTATTTGTTCCAATCAGTGAACTGGTCAGGACAATTGGTGGATGTGAAACGTTACCAGTTATTCTAGAGCAGAAATAAGAAAAAGGAAAAGAGAAGAAGTGCTTGGGGGGGGGGTGCTTTGAAAGAGAAAGAGAAGCTACGTCCTGCAAGCAGAAGGCACAACTGTGCGAATAAGAGGGCAGTGGCACAGTTAGTTGTTGCCATCCTTTTGTGTCATCTTTGATGGTTGATCCAGATGGTCCCACTTGAGCTTGTGCTAGAAGATTGGCATCAGGTGCATGGTTTGGGATGTTCCTTTGATTGGTACTGGTGCAGGGCTGGCTTGACCTCATGTCAGGCTTGGTGCTGCTTCTCAGTGGTTAATAAGACTTCTGAACTAGCAGGTCACACCCAACTGATCCAACCTCATTGTCATGCCCCAGCTTCCCACTACAGGGATACAGAGCACTTACCTAGCATGCAAGAGGTTCTGGTTTAGATTCCTAGCACCTCAAGATTACTGCATCTATTTCCTACCAAGATCTTCCAGGTTCACATGTCTCATTTCTTGCACCTCAGTAATGAGCATTTTGGGATCAGTGATGCCTCTTGCAAGTATTTCTGTGTCCTTTACATAGACTAACTAGAGAATCATCCTGAAGCACTTCACTACATTAGGTAACTCAGAAATTACTCTCTACATTTGCAGTGAGTGGATTTAGGAGCCAGCTGGAGCGAACAGCACACTTGTAGATCCTACCTGGCCTTCATAGATCCTTTGTCCAATTTGGGCTTCTTTTATGAATAATTTGTGGATCTTCATAATAGATATTTGTTGAACAATTAAATAAATGAACAACTGAATTGTGTTTCATTTGGCAATTATGTTGTGGTTCCAAAGATGTGGAATATTTAGATATGTAAGACAGCTCTTTGGAAAATTTTAGTTGGTCAGAAGACTTCAGGGAGACATAGGATAACATCTCTAACTCCTTGTGTTGAGACAAAATGTTATAATTTGAGCTTTATCCAACATAGCATGTTGTTAGAACTGTGTTGAACTGGAAAAACATTCACCCCTGCTCTTCAGCCCTCCTGTCTCACCAGTGTTCTTACTGAAAGGAGGTGTGTACTCCCCCACGTTAGTATTTCTGTCTTGCTTCCAAGGGTACATTGCAAAAACATTTTGCTCCAGCTTTTCTACCCAATTTATAGTGCTCTTTCCTTCTTAACCCTTGATAATGGAGTTACTAGAAGACTAAAAACATCATCTAAGAATTTGGCTAGTAACACATACACAGCTAAATTGATTGCATCTTTGAAGTTTCTGAATGTCCATAATGCTCTTGATACATTTTAGAATAATCATTATGAACATAAATCACATGTGCCTGGGAAGAAAATAAATGCTCTGAGCTTTCTAGTTACTTGAACCTTATTTGTCTGGGGATTTAGTATTTAGCATACTGTGTAGGAATACTTATTCTCCTAATATCAAATATAGAAATGTTTAAAAAGATGATATTAGTTAACACATATCGAGGACTTGTGTTTTCTAGTAGCTATACATGTATTATCCTGTTGGCAATTCTCATTGAAACTTAGTGAAAAAGTACTATTTTTATTACTATTATAGAGAGAAGAATTGAGCTACTGGGAAGTTAAATAAAGTTATGTAGCATATTGCAAAATCAAGATCAAGTTCAGGTATTCTGACTCTGGAACGAATGTTCTGTGCTCTGGTAGCTCATTCCTTCTGGATCACAGGAATTGGTAAATTTTCAGAAACTTGTGAACCAGTTAATGTCATATAAGTACCTTGAAATTGCTCATGATATGCGTGGGAGCCATAATAAAGGTCCACAGTACAACTATATCCATGCTTGAATTCCTAGAACTTGTGAATATGTTGCTTCACTTGATAAAAAGGACTTTGGATATACAAGTGATTAAATACCTTTAGATGGGGAGAGTTTCATGGTCTATTTGGGTGAACTCAATCTAATCACAGAAATTCTTAGAAGTAAAGAAGCTTTCTCACCAGTGGTCAGAGAAAATGATGTAAAAATAGAATCAAGATCAGAGAGATGCAGCCCGAGAAGACAATTTCTATGGTAGCAATAGATAACTAAGGAGTACTTACATACAAATGCTATTAGTCTGTTTGTTTCCCTTGGAGATATAGTAGGGACTTAGAGGCTAGGCCTGCAGATGCTCAATGAGTAATTATCTGAAATGAACAAATATTTCTCAGACAAAGAAATAGAAACAGCAAACAAGCACATGAAAAAATGTTCAACATCACTGCTCACTCAAGAGATGAAAATGAAAACAACACTGAGATTCCACCTTACCCAAGAAAGAATGGCTGCTATCAAGAAATCAACCAATAACAAATGATGGTGGGGCTGTGGGGAAAGAGAAATCCTGCTCCACTGTTGGTGGGAGAGTAGACTGTTGGTGGGAGTGTAGACTCCACCGTTGGTGAGAGTATAAACTGTGGAAATCAGTATGAAGAGTCCTTAAAAAACTAGGATTAGAGGTCCCATTTGACCCAGCTATTCCCTTGTTGGGTATCTTCCCAAAAGAATTAAAAGAGTCATTCTACAGTGATGATATATGTGCACCCATGTTTATAGTGGCACACTTTTTAATAGATAAAACTTGGAAACAGCCCAATTGCCTATGCACTGGAGACTGGATAAAGAAAATGCGGGTTTTAAAAAAATAAAATGGAGTACTACTCAGCCATAAAGAATGAGAAATTGGAGACATTTATTGCTAAAAGGATGGACATTGAAGCCATCCTCTTAAGTGAAATAAATAGGATACACATGTGTAAATACTGAATAGTTTCTCTGGTGTGAGAACCTGAAAGTGTAAATAAGGATGAAAATTTAGAATAGATAATGTGAAATAGAAAGAAAAGGGGCAAAGGGGAAGGAAGTGGGAGGGGTAGGGGAAAGGAAAGAAGGGAAAGGAATAAATATGAGATAAGGAGAAAATGGAAACAAAGTCTTTGTAAATAGGGATGGGTGGAGGGTTTGAAGGGAGAGCAGGGGAATGGGGAAAAATAACCAAGATATATCATGTAAAGGTACAAATTCCCAATGATGAATGTAATCATATTGTATACCTAAAATGTACCATTAAACTTAACAAAAAAATAAAGGAGGAAAAACCTGGGATCTCTGCATTCATTTTATTTTATTTTATTATTAATATTTTTTGGTGCTGGGGATCAAACTCGGGTCCTTGTGCTTGCGCAGCAGGCGGTGAAACCACTGAGCTAAATCCCCAGCCCTGCATTCGTTTTGTATCAGTCTTGGTTATTACCTTAAAACTTTGATTCACATCCTGCTTAGCTCTGCATATAGCCATGATAATCACTTAGGAAGTGGCTTTCTATAAACTAGTAACACAAGATTTATTAGTCCTAGGTTTACCTCACTTATCTCATCCTCCTTCAAGACTGAGAGTGGTAAGATAAGAGGACTAAGGTGATTTTCAGGATTTGCAGAAATATCAAACTACCAATTTTTACAGTGTATGCTCCAGACCCCCTGGAGTGGCACCTAGAAGTCTCCTGTGATTGCTTTAAATCTGCAGGTACCTTGGATTTCAGGGCCTCAGAGCACAGATCACCCTATGATGAGAATCCTCTTGATAAGGCCAGATCCTAAGCAGGAACAATTATCTTATGGGAACTGGGTTGCACCCTCAAGCCATTCTCTGGAGTAAGCTTGCAGAACCAGTCCTAAGACAACAATCAACCAGGCCATGGCTTGACTGGGATAACCTACCCTGCCAGTGATCCAAATCCCCCAGCAATGAAAATCCCCAAACTTTGCCTTTGTTCCTCTTTTAAATAAAAACCCAAAATTCTGTCAGCCCCTCCAAGACAGATCTTGAACCCCTTTACCTGTCTTTCTCACTGTGGTTATTTTGATTAAACCTCTTTATGACCTTCACCACTTTGCAACTCCTTGACTAGCATTTTGGGATAGGAGATTGTGCCTGGTCTATTGGGACTTTTTAAAGTAGAAGCCTTCTTCATTACACTATATCTCCTCAGGGTCTTCTTTCTTTCTTTCTTTCTTTCTTTCTTTCTTTCTTTCTTTCTTTCTTTCTTTCTTTCTTGTTCACCTTAGTACATATCACATCTCTGAAAACTAGTCAAGAATATGTAAATTACTTAAAGAAAATAGTCAATCAATAACTACCCATCCATTCATCCATCCATCCATCCATCTATCCATCAATTTTTGTATTCAAATAATGAGACAACAACTTATAGAATTTAACAAAAACTTCTTAATGAACTTTTACAAAGAGTTCTAGATATTTGATTATCAGTGTTCTAAATGGGCAAAAAGCAATTTTAAAAACCTTAAAACTATCATGCTTTTATAGAGTTTAAGGCTTAATGGAGTAAGGCACAGTCCTTCTTTCCCTAAGTACAAAGTATTATTTTGGGGGCTAGGGGTTTGCATATTTCTCAATGTTGCATTTTTTGGAAGTCTGTAGTCACATAAAACACATCTGTCTATTCTGGTAGTCTCTTGCATTTTATAGCTCTTCCTTCTGGTGTATTCCTCTTTCTTTTGTTCTTCCCCTGTGTAAACTGAGTCTCATCTAGAAAGGTGTCATTGAAAGAGCATGGTAAGTAAAAAGATTGACTTCAAATAAAGACTTGTTATTGAAGCCATTACTTAAAGAGGCATTGGAAATGCTTTGGAAACAAAAGACAGTGGAGGCACTTAGAAACTAATACTAATGGCAAGCTTCTGAATCCAGAAGGAAGAGCCCAAATGGGAACAATGCTCTTGGAGAGATATAGGTCCCTGAGAGGCACTGCATGTGAGGCATTATGAGCAGGGTTGGAGGAAAGAACCATAATACTTCTTTCACCCTGCTATCTGCTTCTTTGTTAGTGCCTCTCATTGGCTATTCCAATCAGAAAACAAGCAGCAAGGAAACATGGGTGATTCCGGTTAACAACTGAGACACAGAAAAGCAGAGGACAGATCCAGGTAGAAGACAACAAGGAAGTTATCAGCATACAAAAAAAAAAAATCAAATTACATCTCAAGTGGATACACTGAATTATTTACACATTAATAAAAGGAAATATCTAAACTAAAGACACAGTCTTCTAATAGTGAACTTTAAGGTAACATTAAGAAATATTTTTAGCTAATCAACACTTGCTCTTGATCACAGACTCTTAGAACTTGTTCTTGCTTTTCATCCTAACAAACTTCCAAGCCAATTCACTTTTTTGGTTTCATTAATTAATGTGCTTTGGAAGGAAAATCCTAGAGCTCAAGGTAATAATCAGACATAGGAGATAAGAAGGTTTAAATGTCCCAACCAGACTTCCATTCTCTTTTACTGTTATTAGTGTAGAATAAAATCTCATGTGCTAATGAATCTATTTGTGGAACAGTTGAGTTTCAGGTGAAAGGAAACCTTTTTGCTCTGTGGACATTGTCCTTGCATAAATAGATTTGAAGAAATAATGTACTGTTATATTTGGAGAAAATAAATATAAGGTTTTGCATCATGCACACACTAGCCAGCAGGTGTCATGAAAAATCCTATTCTTGTGTTTCTTTGTTCATTGTTATCACAAGAACAGTTTATGAAATTCAGGGAAAATTTTCATAAGAATTCAATACCAAGAACTATGCTCTTTCCCTTGTCTTTGAGAATAAATTATAAGTTTAATAAAAATTAATTTATATATTTGGGGAGAGAAGCCAAGTAATTAGGCATGGCCAGGATTGTACCTTAAACTTAAATAGAACACTCTCTAATTTTTCTCTTTGGGTTCTAGCACTCAATTGCTTGATAATTGTGCTATTTTAAAATGCATGGAGGGCACAGTAAATTTAGAACTCCTTCTACTGACACTGATTTTATCCCTCTGATAAATGGTCTAGGGTATTTTTGTAAAACAAAACCATAAAGATTTATGATCCAGTATCCTATGCTGTATCAATGCTATTATTCATCACTAAATAAGCTTATTAAACACATAGAGTTGCTTGCCTACTCACAATGCAAGAGGATAGATACCCCCTTGTCTAGGGCTGCTCATATCATACTGGAATAATTTTTAAATTTCATATTATATTGAATGGGGACTTTTTGATATTGAGTGCCACTTTGTTCATTCTATAAAAGTAAAAAACAGCAAGCAAGTAGGCCTAAGCCAGAAGCTGGCTCAGATATCATCAGTAAGTGAAGGTAGGCCCCAGCCTAAAGCCTGCCAGTCAGCAGTGGCTTGGGTGCACAGGCCTGAGCCAAAGGCCCTCCTGCACAACTGTTATGCAGGTGGGCAGGCCCCAGCAAAAGGCCCACCCACATACCAACTGTAAGTGTGCACAGGCCCAAGCCATAATCCTGCCTGGACAACAGCTCAGCATGGCAATCCAGAAGGCCATCATTCTGAACCCAGGAATTGGTGCAGTGGTGAGCAGTAGAGAGAAGGCATCTCCAAGGATTGTTGAGAATTGAACCCCATTGGGAGAGCAAAGAGTCACCTCAGTAAAGGCTCAGCAGACTGCATTGGTAAAAATGAGAAGACACTTAAACAAGACTCAAAACCAGACTTCCACATCACCAAAGGGAACCCCAAGGGGCAATAAGATGGAACAAACTGAAATTTAACCACCTGACCTGGCAACAAAAGAGGATCCAGAAAAAATAAAATAAGAAATAATTTCTCAATAACAACAGATTGTGTTCATAGTGAAAGACATGATTAATAACTCTAGAGCAGACACAGACAAAAATGTAGAGGAGCTGAGGACCATGATGGAATCCCAGCATAGGCAACAAATAGAATCTATAAAACAGATGCAAATAGATATCCAGGAGATTAAAAATTCTACTGAAAGTTTATGCAGCAGAATGAGCCAATGTGAGGACAGAATATCAGATATAGATGATAAGATTTCAATTAGTGACCAGGAAAAAAAAGATTTCTTAAAAATAACAAGGGACCATAAGAAATCAATCCAGCAACTGCTAGATGATGCAAAGAAGGATAATACAAGACTGAGCAGAGTCAATGAAGAAATAGGAAAGAGGGCAAATGACATAAAAAATTGTTCATAGAAGTAATGGCAGAAAACTTCCCAAGCAGGGAAAATGAATTTGACATACAGATAAGTGAGGCATATAGGACTCCAACTAGCTGTGATCAAAAATCTCTACATACAGGAATATAATAGTCAAGATTCCAGAAACACAATAGAAGAACAAAATCCTACAAGTAGTTAGAGAAAAGAAACAAATCACATAGAAAGAAAACCCCATTAGAATCACAGCAGACTTCTCAACACAAACCCTCAAAGAAAGAAGAGCCTGGAGTGAAGTATTTCAAGCCCTAAAAGGAAACAAAGTCCAACCTAGATTGATGTTCCCTGCAAAACTATCTTTCAAGGCCCAGAGATTTAGTTCAGTGGTTCCACCACCTGCCTCACAATCTCAAGGACCTGAGTTCGATCTCTGGTACCAAACAAACAAAAAAACTATCTTTCAAAGTTGATGGAGAAATAAGATACTTTTATGACAAAGAACACCTGAGGAACTTCATGAATACAAAGCTAGTACTCCAAAAATTTTTAAACAATATCCTGTGACAAGACAATGAGAGTCACAACCTCATGAAGCCCAGCAGAATGAATCCATCCATCAAGACAACAAATTAAATTCAAAGTGGGACAATCCAACAAAAGGAAAAGTTCATGACAAGGATATGTCAATACATATCAGGTATAACCATCAATGTCAATGGTCTCAATTCACCACTCAAAAGAAATAGGCTGGCAGAATGGTCAAGAAGCAAGACCTAACAATATGCTACATACAAGAAACACAACTCAAAAAGAAACTCATAGATTGAAATTAAAAGTGTGGAAAACAATACTCCCTGTGACAGGAAACCTCCCCCTCAAAAAAGCAAGAGTAGCTATTGTCTTTGCAGATCAAATGGATTGTAAACCAACACTAATTAAGAGAGACAAAGGAGGCCATTACATTCTTATAAAGGGAACAATTCAAGAGGAAGAGATGACAATCATAAATATATATGCACCAAATACTAGTACAACCAACTATATAAAACAAATATTAGCAGACATGAAAAAATCAAAGAAGCTCTACTATAGTAGTAGTGGGGGACCTCAATACCCCACTGTCACAAATAGATCAACTAGAAAAAAAAACCCAATAAAATACTAGAACTGAACCAAAATCTTGAACAAATGGACTTAACAAATGTTTACAGAGTGTTTCCCCACATGAAAATCAGAATATAATTCTTTTCACTTCCACACAGGTCATTCCCCAAAATAGACTGAATATTTACTCATAGAATATGTTTAAGTAAATGCAAAGAGATTGAAGTTATCCACTGTATATTATCAGACCATAGTGCAATAAAATTGGAAATCAATAGCAAAAGAAACCACAAGAACTTCATGAACACATAGAAATTGAATAACACATTCCCGAACAACCAATGAGTCACAGAGGAAATTAAAAAAGAAATTAGACAGTGTCTAAAATTAAATGACAATGCCAATTCAACATATCAGAATTTATGGGTCACAATGAAGCCAGTTCTGAGTGGAAAATTAATAGCAATGAATACTTATATTAAGAAAATAGAGCAAGCTCAAATAAACAACCTAATGCTAAACCTCAAGCTTCTAGAAAAAGAAGAGCAAGACACACCCAAAGCTCATACAAGGAAATTATAAACATCAGAGCAGAAATCAATGCAATAGAGACTAAG